>NW_027182444.1:15887587-16197460 GCF_040938575.1 Ambystoma mexicanum
TTGGTATTAGAGGCATTGAGATATCACATCTCAGGCTATAGGAAGGGTCTCAGGATTGGAATGGGAATATCACATCTCATGCTATAGGAAGGGTTTCAGGTTTGGTATAAGCATTGAGATATCACATCTCATGCTATAGGAAGGGTCTCAGGATTGGAATGGAAGGAGTTGGATATCACATCTCATGTTATAGGAAGGATCTGAGGTTTGGTATTAGAAGCATTGAGACATCACATCTCATGCTATAGGAAGGGTCTCAGGATTGGAATGGGAAGGAGTTGGATATCAAATCTCATGCTATAGGAAGGGTCTCAGGATTGGAATGGGAAGGAGTTGAATATGACATCTCATGCCGTAGGAAGGGTCTCAGGTTTGGTATAAACATTGAGATATCACATCTCTGCTATCAAAAGGGTCTCAGGATTGGAATTGGAAGGAGTTGGATATCCCATCTCATGTTATAGGAAGAGTCTCAGGTTTGGTATTAGAAGCATTGAGATATCACATCTCATGCTATAGGAAGTGTCTCAGGATTGGAATGGGAAGGACTTGGATATCACATCTCATGCTATAGGTAGGGTCTCAAGTTTGACATTAGAAGCATTGAGATATCACATCTCATGCTATAGGAAATGTCTGAGGATTGGAATGGGAAGGAGTTGGATATCACATCTCCTGCTATGGGAAGGGTCTCAGGTTTGGTATAAGCAGTGAGATATCACATCTCATGCTATAGGAAGTGTCTCAGGATTGGAATGGGAAGGAGTTGGATATCACATCTCATGTTATAGGAAGGATCTCAGGTGTGGTATAAGCATTGAGATATCACATCTCTGCTATCGGAAGGGTCTCAAGATTGGAATGGGAAGGAGTTGGATATTCCCATCTCATGTTATAGGAAGGGTCTCAGGTTTGATATTAGAAGCATTGAGATATCACATCTCATGCTATAGGAAGGGTCTCAGGATTGGAATGGGAAGGACTTGGATATCACATCTCATGCTATAGGGAGGGTCTCAAGTTTGATATTAGAAGCTTTGAGATATCACATCTCATGATATCGGAAGGGTCTCAGGATTGGAATGGGAAGGAGTTGGATATCACATCTCATGATAAAGGAAGGGTCTAAGGTTTGGAAGGGGAAGGATTTGGATATCACATCTCATGTTATATTACGGGTCTCAGGTTTGGTATTAGAAGCATTGAGATATCAAGTCTCATAGTATAGGAAGGGTCTCAGAATTGGAATGGGAAGGAGTTGGATATCCCATCTCATGTTATAGGAAGAGTCTCTGGTTTGGTATTAGAATCATTGAGATATCACATCGCATGCTGTAGGAAGGGTCTAAGGATTGGAATGGGATGGACTTGGATATCACATCTCATGCTATAGGTAGGCTCTCAGGTTTGGTATAAGCATTGAGATATCACATCTCATGCTATAGGAAGGGTCTCAGAATTGGAATGGGAAGGAGTTGGATATCACATCTCAAGCTGTAGGAAGGGTCTCAGTATTGGAATGGGAAGGACTTGGATATCACATCTCATGCTATAGGAAGGCTCTCAGGTTTGGAAGGGGAAAGAGTTGGATATCTCATTTCATGTTAGAGGTAGGATCTCAGGTTTGGTATTAGAGGCATTGAGATATCACATCTCATGCTATCAGAAGGGTCTCAGGAATGGAATGGGAAGGAGTTAGATATCACATCTCATGCTAAAGGGAGGGTCTCAGGTTTGGAAGGGGAAGGATTTGGATATCACATCTCATGTTATAGGAAGGATCTCAGGTTTGGTATTAGAAGCATTGAGATATCACATCTCATGCTATCAGAAGAGTCTCAGGATTGGAATAGGAAGGAGTTGGATATCACATTTCATGCTAAAGGGAGGGTCTCAGGTTTGGAAGGGGAAGGATTTGGATATCACATCTCATGTTATCGGAAGGATCTCACGTTTGGTATTAGAAGTATTGAGATATCATATCTCATGCTATAGGAAGGGTCTCAGGATTGGAATGGGAAGGAGTTGGATATCACATCTCATGCTATAGGGAGGGTCTCAGGATTGGAATGGGAAGGACTTAGATATCACATATCATGCTATAGGGAGGGTCTCAGTTTTGATATTAGAAGCATTGAGATATCACATCTCATGCTATCGGAAGTGTCTCAGGATTGGAATGGGAAGGAGCTGGATATCACATCTCATGCTAAAGGAAGGGTCTCAGGTTTGGAACGGGAAGGATTTGGATATCACATCTCATGTTATAGGAAGGGTCTCAGGTTTGGTATAAGCATTGAGATATCACATCTCTGCTATCGGAAGTGTCTCAGGATTGGAATGGGAAGGAGTTGGATATCCCATCTCATGTTATAGGACGGGTCTCAGGTTTGTTATTAGAATCATTGAGATATCATATTGCATGCTGTAGGAAGGGTCTAAGGGTTGGAATGTGAAGGACTTGGATATCACATCTCATGCTATAGATAGGCTCTTAGGTTTGGAAAGGGAAGGAGTTGGATATCACATTTCATGTTAGAGGAAGGATCTCAGGTTTGGTATTAGAAGCATTGAGATATCACATCTCATGCTATAGGAAGGGTCTCAGGATTGGAATGGGAAGCAGTTGGATATCACATCTCATGCTATAGGAAGGGTCTCAGGTTTGGTATAAGCATTGAGATATCACATCTCATGCTATAGGACGGGTCTCAGGATTGGAATGGAAGGAGTTGGATATCACATCTCATGTTATAGGAAGGATCTCAGGTTTGGTATTAGACGCATTGAGACATCACATCTCATGCTATAGGAAGGGTCTCAGGGTTGGAATGGGAAGGAGTTGGATATCACATCTCATCCAATAGAAAGGGTCTCAGGTTTGGAATGGGAAGGAATTGGATATCACATCTCATGTTATAGGAAGGATCTCAGGTTTGGTATTAGAAGCATTGAGATATCACATCTCATGCTATAGGAAGGGTCTCAGGATTGGAATGTGAAGGATTTGGATATCACATCTCATGCTAAAGGAAGGGTCTCAGGTTTGGTAGAAGCATTGAGATATCACGTCGCTGCTATCGGAAGGGTCTCAGGATTGGATTGGGAAGGAGTTGGATATCCCTTCTCATGCTATAGGAAGGGTCTCAGGATTTGAATGGCAAGGAGTTGGATATCACATCTCATGCCATAGGAAGGGTCTCAGGTTTGGAATAAGCATTGAGATATCACATCTCTGCTATCGGAAGGGTCTCAGGATTGGATTGGGAAGGAGTTGAATATCCCTTCTCATGCTTTAGGAAGTGTCTCAGGTTGGAATGGGAAGGAGTTGGATATCACATCTCATGTTATAGGAAGGGTCTCAGGATTGGAATGGGAAGGATTTGGATATTACTTTCTTGCTATAGGAAGGGTCTCATGTTTGGAATGGGAAGGAGTTGGATATCACATATGCTATAGTTAGTGTCTCAGGTTTGGAACGGGAAGGA
The DNA here is from genome assembly GCF_040938575.1 of Ambystoma mexicanum. NCBI lineage: Eukaryota > Metazoa > Chordata > Amphibia > Caudata > Ambystomatidae > Ambystoma > Ambystoma mexicanum. The sequence goes on from NW_027182444.1 coordinate 15,891,076, forward strand.
GTTGGATATCACATCTCATGTTATAGGAAGGGTCTCAGGTTTGGTATAAGCATTGAGATATCACATCTCTGCTATCGGAAGCGGCTCAGGATTGGAATGGGAAGGAGTTGGATATCCCATCTCATGTTATAGGAAGAGTCTCTGGTTTGGTAGTAGAATCATTGAGATATCACATCGCATGCTGTAGGAAGGGTCTAAGGATTGGAATGGGATGGACTTGGATATCACATCTCATGTTATAGGTAGGCTCTCAGGTTTGGTATAAGCATTGAGATATCACATCTCATGCTATAGGGAGGGTCTCAGGATTGGAATGGGAAGGAATTGGATATCACATCTCATGCTATAGGAAGGGTCTCAGATTTGGTATAAGCATTGAGATATCACATCTCATGCTAAAGGAAGGGTCTCAGGATTGGAATGGGAAGGAGTTGTATATGACATCTCAGGCCATGACATCTCAGGCCATAGGAAGGTTCTCAGGTTTGGTATAAGCTTTGAGATATCATATTGCATGCTGTAGGAAGGGTCTAAGGATTGGAATGGGAAGGACCTGGATATCACATCTCATGCTATAGAACGGCTCTCAGGTTTGGAAAGGGAAGGAGTTGGATATCACATCTCATGTTATAGGATGGATCTCAGGTTTGGTATTAGAAGTATTGAGATATCACATCTCATGTTATCGGAAGGATCTCAGGTTTGGTATTAGAAGTATTGAGATATCACATCTCATGCTATAGGAAGGGTCTCAGGATTGGAATGGGAAGGAGTTGGATATCACATCTCATGCTAAAGGAAGGGTCTCAGGTTTGGTAGAAGCATTGAGATATCACATCTCATGCTATAGGAAGGGTCTCAGGATTGGAATGGGAAGGACTTAGATATCACATATCATGCTATAGGGAGGGTCTCAGTTTTGATATTAGAAGCATTGAGATATCACATCTCATGCTATCGGAAGTGTCTCAGGATTGGAATGGGAAGGAGCTGGATATCACATCTCATGCTAAAGGAAGGGTCTCAGGTTTGGAACGGGAAGGAATTGGATATCACATCTCATGTTATAGGAAGGGTCTCAGGTTTGGTATAAACATTGAGATATCACATCTCTGCTATCGGAAGTGTCTCAGGATTGGAATGGGAAGGAGTTGGATTTCCCATCTCATGTTATAGGACGGGTCTCAGGTTTGTTATTGGAATCATTGAGATATCATATTGCATGCTGTAGGAAGGGTCTAAGGGTTGGAATGTGAAGGACTTGGATATCACATCTCATGCTATAGATAGGCTCTTAGGTTTGGAAAGGGAAGGAGTTGGATCTCACATTTCATGTTAGAGGAAGGATCTCAGGTTTGGTATTAGAAGCATTGAGATATCACATCTCATGCTATAGGAAGGGTCTCAGGATTGGAATGGGAAGGAGTTGGATATCACATCTCATGCTATAGGAAGGGTCTCAGGTTTGGTATAAGCATTGAGATATCACATCTCATGCTATAGGAAGGGTCTCAGGATTGGAATGGAAGGAGTTGGATATCACATCTCATGTTATAGGAAGGATCTCAGGTTTGGTATTAGAAGCATTGAGACATCACATCTCATGCTATAGGAAGGGTCTCAGGATTGGAATGGGAAGGAGTTGAATATGACATCTCATGCCGTATGAAGGGTCTCAGGTTTGGTATAAACATTGAGATATCACATCTCTGCTATCAAAAGGGTCTCAGGATTGGAATGGGAAGGAGTTGGATATCCCATCTCATGTTATAGGAAGAGTCTCAAGTTTGGTATTAGAAGCATTGAGATATCACATCTCATGCTATAGGAAGTGTCTTAGGATTGGAATGGGAAGGACTTGGATATCACATCTCATGCTATAGGTAGGGTCTCAAGTTTGACATTAGAAGCATTGAGATATCACATCTCATGCTATAGGAAGGGTCTGAGGATTGGAATGGGAAGGAGTTGGATATCACATCTCCTGCTATGGGAAGGGTCTCAGGTTTGGTATAAGCAGTGAGATATCACATCTCATGCTATAGGAAGTGTCTCAGGATTGGAATGGGAAGGAGTTGGATATCACATCTCATGTTATAGGAAGGATCTCAGGTTTGGTATAAGCATTGAGATATCACATCTCTGCTATCGGAAGGGTCTCAAGATTGGAATGGGAAGGAGTTGGATATTCCCATCTCATGTTATAGGAAGGGTCTCAGGTTTGGTATTAGAAGCATTGAGATATCACATCTCATGCTATAGGAAGGGTCTCAGGATTGGAATGGGAAGGACTTGGATATCACATCTCATGCTATAGGGAGGGTCTCAAGTTTGATATTAGAAGCTTTGAGATATCACATCTCATGATATCGGAAGGGTCTCAGGATTGGAATGGGAAGGAGTTGGATATCACATCTCATGATAAAGGAAGGGTCTAAGGTTTGGAAGGGGAAGGATTTGGATATCACATCTCATGTTATATTACGGGTCTCAGGTTTGGTATTAGAAGCATTGAGATATCAAGTCTCATAGTATAGGAAGGGTCTCAGAATTGGAATGGGAAGGAGTTGGATATCCCATCTCATGTTATAGGAAGAGTCTCTGGTTTGGTATTAGAATCATTGAGATATCACATCGCATGCTGTAGGAAGGGTCTAAGGATTGGAATGGGATGGACTTGGATATCACATCTCATGCTATAGGTAGGCTCTCAGGTTTGGTATAAGCATTGAGATATCACATCTCATGCTATAGGAAGGGTCTCAGAATTGGAATGGGAAGGAGTTGGATATCACATCTCAAGCTATAGGAAGGGTCTCAGTATTGGAATGGGAAGGACTTGGATATCACATCTCATGCTATAGGAAGGCTCTCAGGTTTGGAAGGGGAAAGAGTTGGATATCTCATTTCATGTTAGAGGTAGGATCTCAGGTTTGGTATTAGAGGCATTGAGATATCACATCTCATGCTATCAGAAGGGTCTCAGGAATGGAATGGGAAGGAGTTAGATATCACATCTCATGCTAAAGGGAGGGTCTCAGGTTTGGAAGGGGAAGGATTTGGATATCACATCTCATGTTATAGGAAGGATCTCAGGTTTGGTATTAGAAGCATTGAGATATCACATCTCATGCTATCGGAAGGATCTCAGGTTTGGTATTAGAAGCATTGAGATATCACATCTCATGCTATCAGAAGAGTCTCAGGATTGGAATAGGAAGGAGTTGGATATCACATTTCATGCTAAAGGGAGGGTCTCAGGTTTGGAAGGGGAAGGATTTGGATATCACATCTCATGTTATCGGAAGGATCTCACGTTTGGTATTAGAAGTATTGAGATATCATATCTCATGCTATAGGAAGGGTCTCAGGATTGGAATGGGAAGGAGTTGGATATCACATCTCATGCTATAGGGAGGGTCTCAGGATTGGAATGGGAAGGACTTAGATATCATATATCATGCTATAGGGAGGGTCTCAGTTTTGATATTAGAAGCATTGAGATATCACATCTCATGCTATCGGAAGTGTCTCAGGATTGGAATGGGAAGGAGCTGGATATCACATCTCATGCTAAAGGATGGGTCTCAGGTTTGGAACGGGAAGGATTTGGATATCACATCTCATGTTATAGGAAGGGTCTCAGGTTTGGTATAAGCATTGAGATATCACATCTCTGCTATCGGAAGTGTCTCAGGATTGGAATGGGAAGGAGTTGGATATCCCATCTCATGTTATAGGACGGGTCTCAGGTTTGTTATTAGAATCATTGAGATATCATATTGCATGCTGTAGGAAGGGTCTAAGGGTTGGAATGTGAAGGACTTGGATATCACATCTCATGCTATAGATAGGCTCTTAGGTTTGGAAAGGGAAGGAGTTGGATATCACATTTCATGTTAGAGGAAGGATCTCAGGTTTGGTATTAGAAGCATTGAGATATCACATCTCATGCTATAGGAAGGGTCTCAGGATTGGAATGGGAAGCAGTTGGATATCACATTTCATGCTATAGGAAGGGTCTCAGGTTTGGTATAAGCATTGAGATATCACATCTCATGCTATAGGACGGGTCTCAGGATTGGAATGGAAGGAGTTGGATATCACATCTCATGTTATAGGAAGGATCTCAGGTTTGGTATTAGACGCATTGAGACATCACATCTCATGCTATAGGAAGGGTCTCAGGGTTGGAATGGGAAGGAGTTGGATATCACATCTCATCCAATAGGAAGGGTCTCAGGTTTGGAATGGGAAGGAATTGGATATCACATCTCATGTTATAGGAAGGATCTCAGGTTTGGTATTAGAAGCATTGAGATATCACATCTCATGCTATAGGAAGGGTCTCAGGATTGGAATGGGAAGGACTTGGATATCACATCTCATGCTATAGGTAGGGTCTCAAGTTTGACATTAGAAGCATTGAGATATCACATCTCATGCTATAGGAAGGGTCTGAGGATTGGAATGGGAAGGAGTTGGATATCACATCTCCTGCTATGGGAAGGGTCTCAGGTTTGGTATAAGCAGTGAGATATCACATCACATGCTATAGGAAGTGTCTCAGGATTGGAATGGGAAGGAGTTGGATATCACATCTCATGTTATAGGAAGGATCTCAGGTTTGGTATAAGCATTGAGATATCACATCTCTGCTATCGGAAGGGTCTCAAGATTGGAATGGGAAGGAGTTGGATATTCCCATCTCATGTTATAGGAAGGGTCTCAGGTTTGGTATTAGAAGCATTGAGATATCACATCTCATGCTATAGGAAGGGTCTCAGGATTGGAATGGGAAGGACTTGGATATCACATCTCATGCTATAGGGAGGGTCTCAAGTTTGATATTAGAAGCTTTGAGATATCACATCTCATGATATCGGAAGGGTCTCAGGATTGGAATGGGAAGGAGTTGGATATCACATCTCATGATAAAGGAAGGGTCTAAGGTTTGGAAGGGGAAGGATTTGGATATCACATCTCATGTTATATTACGGGTCTCAGGTTTGGTATTAGAAGCATTGAGATATCAAGTCTCATAGTATAGGAAGGGTCTCAGAATTGGAATGGGAAGGAGTTGGATATCCCATCTCATGTTATAGGATGAGTCTCTGGTTTGGTATTAGAATCATTGAGATATCACATCGCATGCTGTAGGAAGGGTCTAAGGATTGGAATGGGATGGACTTGGATATCACATCTCATGCTATAGGTAGGCTCTCAGGTTTGGTATAAGCATTGAGATATCACATCTCATGCTATAGGAAGGGTCTCAGAATTGGAATGGGAAGGAGTTGGATATCACATCTCAAGCTATAGGAAGGGTCTCAGTATTGGAATGGGAAGGACTTGGATATCACATCTCATGCTATAGGAAGGCTCTCAGGTTTGGAAGGGGAAAGAGTTGGATATCTCATTTCATGTTAGAGGTAGGATCTCAGGTTTGGTATTAGAAGCATTGAGATATCACATCTCATGCTATCAGAAGGGTCTCAGGAATGGAATGGGAAGGAGTTAGATATCACATCTCATGCTAAAGGGAGGGTCTCAGGTTTGGAAGGGGAAGGATTTGGATATCACATCTCATGTTATAGGAAGGATCTCAGGTTTGGTATTAGAAGCATTGAGATATCACATCTCATGCTATCGGAAGGATCTCAGGTTTGGTATTAGAAGCATTGAGATATCACATCTCATGCTATCAGAAGAGTCTCAGGATTGGAATAGGAAGGAGTTGGATATCACATTTCATGCTAAAGGGAGGGTCTCAGGTTTGGAAGGGGAAGGATTTGGATATCACATCTCATGTTATCGGAAGGATCTCACGTTTGGTATTAGAAGTATTGAGATATCATATCTCATGCTATAGGAAGGGTCTCAGGATTGGAATGGGAAGGAGTTGGATATCACATATGCTATAGTTAGTGTCTCAGGTTTGGAACGGGAAGGAGTTGGATATCACATCTCATGTTATAGGAAGGGTCTCAGGTTTGGTATAAGCATTGAGATATCACATCTCTGCTATCGGAAGCGGCTCAGGATTGGAATGGGAAGGAGTTGGATATCCCATCTCATGTTATAGGAAGAGTCTCTGGTTTGGTATTAGAATCATTGAGATATCACATCGCATGCTGTAGGAAGGGTCTAAGGATTGGAATGGGATGGACTTGGATATCACATCTCATGTTATAGGTAGGCTCTCAGGTTTGGTATAAGCATTGAGATATCACATCTCATGCTATAGGGAGGGTCTCAGGATTGGAATGGGAAGGAATTGGATATCACATCTCATGCTATAGGAAGGGTCTCAGATTTGGTATAAGCATTGAGATATCACATCTCATGTTAAAGGAAGGGTCTCAGGATTGGAATGGGAAGGAGTTGTATATGACATCTCAGGCCATGACATCTCAGGCCATAGGAAGGTTCTCAGGTTTGGTATAAGCATTGAGATATCATATTGCATGCTGTAGGAAGGGTCTAAGGATTGGAATGGGAAGGACCTGGATATCACATCTCATGCTATAGAACGGCTCTCAGGTTTGGAAAGGGAAGGAGTTGGATATCACATCTAATGTTATAGGATGGATCTCAGGTTTGGTATTAGAAGTATTGAGATATCACATCTCATGTTATTGGAAGGATCTCAGGTTTGGTATTAGAAGTATTGAGATATCACATCTCATGCTATAGGAAGGGTCTCAGGATTGGAATGGGAAGGAGTTGGATATCACATCTCATGCTAAAGGAAGGGTCTCAGGTTTGGTAGAAGCATTGAGATATCACATCTCATGCTATAGGAAGGGTCTCAGGATTGGAATGGGAAGGACTTAGATATCACATATCATGCTATAGGGAGGGTCTCAGTTTTGATATTAGAAGCATTGAGATATCACATCTCATGCTATCGGAAGTGTCTCAGGATTGGAATGGGAAGGAGCTGGATATCACATCTCATGCTAAAGGAAGGGTCTCAGGTTTGGAACGGGAAGGAGTTGGATATCACATCTCATGTTATAGGAAGGGTCTCAGGTTTGGTATAAACATTGAGATATCACATCTCTGCTATCGGAAGTGTCTCAGGATTGGAATGGGAAGGAGTTGGATATCCCATCTTATGTTATAGGACGGGTCTCAGGTTTGTTATTGGAATCATTGAGATATCATATTGCATGCTGTAGGAAGGGTCTAAGGGTTGGAATGTGAAGGACTTGGATATCACATCTCATGCTATAGATAGGCTCTTAGGTTTGGAAAGGGAAGGAGTTGGATCTCACATTTCATGTTAGAGGAAGGATCTCAGGTTTGGTATTAGAAGCATTGAGATATCACATCTCATGCTATAGGAAGGGTCTCAGGATTGGAATGGGAAGGAGTTGGATATCACATCTCATGCTATAGGAAGGGTCTCAGGTTTGGTATAAGCATTGAGATATCACATCTCATGCTATAGGAAGGGTCTCAGGATTGGAATGGAAGGAGTTGGATATCACATCTCATGTTATAGGAAGGATCTCAGGTTTGGTATTAGAAGCATTGAGACATCACATCTCATGCTATAGGAAGGGTCTCAGGATTGGAATGGGAAGGAGTTGGATATCAAATCTCATGCTATAGGAAGGGTCTCAGGATTGGAATGGGAAGGAGTTGAATATGACATCTCATGCTGTAGGAAGGGTCTCAGGTTTGGTATAAACATTGAGATATCACATCTCTGCTATCAAAAGGGTCTCAGGATTGGAATGGGAAGGAGTTGGATATCCCATCTCATGTTATAGGAAGAGTCTCAAGTTTGGTATTAGAAGCATTGAGATATCACATCTCATGCTATAGGAAGTGTCTTAGGATTGGAATGGGAAGGACTTGGATATCACATCTCATGCTATAGGTAGGGTCTCAAGTTTGACATTAGAAGCATTGAGATATCACATCTCATGCTATAGGAAGGGTCTGAGGATTGGAATGGGAAGGAGTTGGATATCACATCTCCTGCTATGGGAAGGGTCTCAGGTTTGGTATAAGCAGTGAGATATCACATCTCATGCTATAGGAAGTGTCTCAGGATTGGAATGGGAAGGAGTTGGATATCACATCTCATGTTATAGGAAGGATCTCAGGTTTGGTATAAGCATTGAGATATCACATCTCTGCTATCGGAAGGGTCTCAAGATTGGAATGGGAAGGAGTTGGATATTCCCATCTCATGTTATAGGAAGGGTCTCAGGTTTGGTATTAGAAGCATTGAGATATCACATCTCATGCTATAGGAAGGGTCTCAGGATTGGAATGGGAAGGACTTGGATATCACATCTCATGCTATAGGGAGGGTCTCAAGTTTGATATTAGAAGCTTTGAGATATCACATCTCATGATATCGGAAGGGTCTCAGGATTGGAATGGGAAGGAGTTGGATATCACATCTCATGATAAAGGAAGGGTCTAAGGTTTGGAAGGGGAAGGATTTGGATATCACATCTCATGTTATATTACGGGTCTCAGGTTTGGTGTTAGAAGCATTGAGATATCAAGTCTCATAGTATAGGAAGGGTCTCAGAATTGGAATGGGAAGGAGTTGGATATCCCATCTCATGTTATAGGAAGAGTCTCTGGTTTGGTATTAGAATCATTGAGATATCACATCGCATGCTGTAGGAAGGGTCTAAGGATTGGAATGGGATGGACTTGGATATCACATCTCATGCTATAGGTAGGCTCTCAGGTTTGGTATAAGCATTGAGATATCACATCTCATGCTATAGGAAGGGTCTCAGAATTGGAATGGGAAGGAGTTGGATATCACATCTCAAGCTATAGGAAGGGTCTCAGTATTGGAATGGGAAGGACTTGGATATCACATCTCATGCTATAGGAAGGCTCTCAGGTTTGGAAGGGGAAAGAGTTGGATATCTCATTTCATGTTAGAGGTAGGATCTCAGGTTTGGTATTAGAGGCATTGAGATATCACATCTCATGCTATCAGAAGGGTCTCAGGAATGGAATGGGAAGGAGTTAGATATCACATCTCATGCTAAAGGGAGGGTCTCAGGTTTGGAAGGGGAAGGATTTGGATATCACATCTCATGTTATAGGAAGGATCTCAGGTTTGGTATTAGAAGCATTGAGATGGGGGGCGCTGTTGAGCAGCCGACAAGATGGCTGCCTAGCCTTTCAGCTCCGTGTGCTGCCGCTTTACATCTGCTTCCATCTGCGGTTTGCTACTCTGCCCCGTCTCCGGACTTGGCCCACGCATAGCTGACACTCGGGGCCACCCGCCTGTGAAATCTGGCCCTGAATCGGACCTTCTGACCCTGTGTTCGCGGTGCCTCGAACCAGGCCCGTGCGCTGCCGGTCGACGCCGCGGACGGTGTCGCAGACTTCCTTCCGTCGCAGCTGACGACCCGGCGGGCCGCCTCCCTATCTATCGCCACCGCGCCCACCTGCTTTGCGACTGGGGCCGGGGCACGGGGGCCGCCTGTGCGGCCTACGCCTATACGCGTGGGCCGACCCGGCGCGGCGCCGCGGAAGGCTCTGCTGAAGACTCCGCTGAAGACGCTCCTGGCCTGAACCAACTAACGACTGCGAACCGAGCCTGAGGTGAGGAGCTGGTGGGCCCTGTATGTGCGGCATTTCTCCACAACCCCTTGGGTCTATCTGTATGCCGCCCTAAGAGCCGTGCGGGGCTCCGTCAGAACGAACCTCTCGCCCGCTACCTCCGGCACTCGGTTTTAAGGTCCTCCACGCCGCGCCGGTGCATTGCCCCGTCTCACGATAACCTCACGAGTCTGACTCCCTGGAACACGCCACGATGTCCAACAGGTCCAGGAACACCGGTAAATCTGGCGCCATGGACAAGTTTGCTAAGGCCACCCCGAGGCCCGACTCGGCCCATACATCATGCGATCAAATCGAAGCACCGCTCCCTGCAGAGGCCCCCCCCGCAGACCTGACGGTCGTTATGGAATCCATGGCCAGAAACTTCGCAGCTTTTCACGAGAAGCTAGATGACATTAATGCAAATGTGGCATCTCTACGAACCAAACTGGACCAACAAGGGTCGCGTATCACCGAAACCGAAAACAGGATCAGCTCCAACGAGGACAATATCAACACGCTGCAAAGCACGGTGTCCACCCTTGCCACGGACATGAAACTAGTGCGCGCTAAATGCGACGACCTCGAATCTAGATCACGGAGGAATAACATACGCATCATTGGAGTCCCGGAAAATGCACTGAAGGGCCGACTTGAATCCGCAGTCGAGAACCTCCTGAAAGACCTATTGGGCAATCCGGAATTGTCCCCCTTCTTCACAATCGAAAGGGCCCACAGGGCGTTGGCCCCACGCCCCAAACCAGGAGACTTCCCGCGGCCCATCATCGCCAAAATTCTGAGTTTTAGAGATCGGGACCAAATCCTCCGCCTTGCGCGGGAGAAGGGTGAACTCAGATTGGACTCGCAGGTGATCCGAATCTTCCCCGACTTCTCGATTGCAGTACAGCAGGAGCGCCGCCAATTTCTCGGGGTCAAGAACCTGCTCAGGGAGAGAAGCATTCCATACGCCATCCTGTTCCCGGCCCGTCTAAAGTTCACATTTAACAACAAACTTTATTTCTTCACGGTGCCCTCAGAAGCGGTGAAATTCATAGAGGCACACATCCCTCTGCATCCACCTGCCGGAGATGATATGGAAAATGACTGAACTTATTTTGAAACTTGCTCTCCCGGATCGCCGCCTACTCGAGCGGTCTGAGGGCTTCATCATCCATGGACTGCCCGCACTACCACCCTGCTGTTTTATTCCTACTTTTCACGCTCTCCGGGCTGCACTCACAGCTCCTTAGCCCTCAGATACGCACTTTCTATTTTGCATGTTGTTGGTCCACTCATAGTGATCATGTTGATTCCTGTCTTCATCAAATGCAATATCTCCCCATTTCGCATTCAGGCCGGCGCGGCCACAGGTAATGGCTGTGACATGCATCACTAAACCGCAAACACTGTTTATTTTCTCACGGACGCCTTAGTGTCCCAAGCGTGCTAACACACGGCAATAGCGCACCCCATTGCGATTGCACTGCTTCCTATTTCTTTGTTTTTGGTTCGCCCCTGTTGGGCTCTTGCACAGGCTGGATCAAGTTGGGGTAGGTCCGACTGTGCACTGTTGGAGATGGGTGGGATGTACACTGCTGATCATGGGTTGGTGGTGAGGGTGGGGGGGGCAAACTGGGTGTTATCTACAAAAGGCACACGGGGTTGCTTGTGGCCGGCACTAATGGGCCACGGTCGTAAATTTTGCCCCTTCCCTTGGGGCGCACACTATTGTTGGGTCCGAGACGTTCATTGAGAACACGTGTTACATAATGAGATACGTGGCACAGGTATGGCAACCGTCTTAATGTCATGGAATATCCGAGGGGTAAGCAATCACACTAAGGCGCGCAAAATCATGGCATATGCCAACAGACATAATTGCAAGATACTGTTCCTGCAGGAGACACACTCCAATGGCCACATCCCCAGAACAATGGCCCCAGCATGGGGACCTACTAGATTTTTTACCTCCTACTCCACTCAATCCAGGGGGGTTCTAACCATGATCCATAAATCCATCAAGTTCACACTGCATAAAAACTACACTGACCCTGAAGGACGCTATGTCATACTACATTGCACTTTGGCCAACAAAGAATATCTACTCGTCAACACCTATTGCCCCAATATCGATTCTCCTGATTTTTTTGACAAGATCGCCACTATACTGCTGGGATACGTGGGAACTCTGGTCATTTGGGCGGGAGATCTGAATCTTATCCTTGATGCGGCCCTGGATAGGACTGGATCCAACCCACGGCCTCTGTCCAGCGCCGCACGCAGGTTGCACTCTCACATTAAGACCCTCGACATTTGCGATGCCTGGAGGTTGCTACACCCACATCTTAGAGACTACACTTACTACTCATCAGTGCATGGGAGCTCTTCTAGGATAGACTTGTTTCTTGTCTCGAAAGGTGTCATGGGAGGGGTGTTGGGCTCCCAGATCTTACCCCGCACGCTTTCTGATCATGCCCCGATCACACTCACAGCCAGACTAGGAGTACCCGTCCCGACGTTCAGCACCTGGCGTTTTAAATCCGACGCCCTGCGAGATGTGGTATTTAAGGCTGAAATACTCGACGATATTCTGTCTTTCTTCGAACTAAACACTCTCCGAGATACCTCTGCCGCCGTGAGGTGGGACGCCTTTAAGGTGTACATCAGGGGAATGTCTATCTCCCGGGAAGCTGGGGTGCTGAAATCAATCAGAACAGCGCTGAGCCGTTCAGAAAGCAAACTGAAACAACTGGAACTGCAGGGCGCCTCTGGTGCCGACCCCGCCACTCTTGCCCAGATCTCTGAGGAACTCCAGGCTTTCAACAAACTCGCCGTCAGCGAGATACATTTCCTTGGTCGCCCTCAAGCGGCCAGGAAATATGGTGAGGGAGAGAGGCCCGGGAGAACGTTAGCGACACTAACTAAATGGGAATCTGGCCGAACGCAAATCACCTCACTTAAAGATGAACAGGGTAATACCCAATGGGCTGACCTACAAATCCTGAACACATTTACCGAGTTCTACAGATCTCTCTACTCCCAGCCTGCTGAGCACACTGAACAGCACATGCGGGAACTCCTTGACTCGATCCCCACCACTGAGATCTCCTCCGCTACCCGTGACGATCTGGACTCTCCAGTCACGCTTGACGAGATAGTAACTGCCATCTCTGACCTACCCAAAGGCAAAGCCCCGGGGCCCGACGGTCTGACCGCCGATTTCTATCAAGAACACGTCGCTATACTCGCCCCCAAGCTACTCGAGGTCTGGGATGAATCGCTCCGAGTCTCTATTCTTCCCCTCTCTATGCGCGAGGCAGTCATTACGGTGCTGCTCAAGCCCGATAAGCCCGACGACGAATGTGGGTCCTATAGACCCCTCTCCCTAATGAACCTCGACACAAAGATCTTTGCAAAAATTATAGCGAACCGATTTCTGCCCATTATGACATATCTGGTCCATGATGACCAGGCCGGCTTTGTACCGGGCAGGTCCACCTCCCACAACATCAGGAGACTGTTTAATGTAATGTCCCACATTGATCAAGAGGCACAAGCAGTGGCGGTCACACTGGACGCCCAGAAGGCCTTCGATATGGTCTCCTGGAGATACACTTGGCTGGTCCTTGAGAATATGGGTATTGGCCCGAACATGATTAAGTTTATAAAATTACTTTACACTTCTCCTGTGGCACGGGTTAGGGTCAATACACTAACTTCTGATCTTTTCACACTGTTCAGAGGTACCCGACAGGGATGCCCCTTCTCTCCAATACTGTTCGCCTTAGCAATTGAACCAATGGCAGACTATGTCCGTGCTCACCACGCCCGCAAGGGTATAAGACTGAAGGACAGCCCCGAAATTATATCCCTATATGCGGACGATGTTCTCTTATACATCAGAGACCCTGCAACACACCTTGGGCCTCATTACGACCCTGGCGCTAAGTGACAAACAATGGCGGTAAATGCTTACCGCCATCGTTTTCCGCCAGGTCCGATCATGACTCCTGACCGTAAACTACGATGCCAATAGCGGCATCGTAGTTAACGCTGCCGCTAACTGTGCTAAGGGTGCGCGCACGCGACCGCCCACACCGTACTTAGCGCCATGGCGGAAAGGCACGCAAATGCCGACCCAAGCGGACATGCACCTAACGCCATCACCGAGGCCGCAAAGTACCTTACCGCCATGGTGCAAATAACGCCATCGCGAACCAACCGTAAAGGGCCAATTCAAGTGAATGCAGCTGCCACAGGTGCACAGAAACAGCACAGGTGAAGGCAATACAGACTCAGGGGAGTACAAAAAGAGCACACCCCACCCCTACCCACACCCAGTCACACTCCACAATGATGCCAATACGACTAGCAATGTTGGGGCTGGAGGACCTGATAGCAATGCATGTGCTACTACAACAGCAACAACAACAACAACAACAGGCAGCACAGAGGAGACGCAGGAGGAGAAGGAGGGCAAGGCAGGCCCAGCAAGCCCCACCAGCACAGCCAGTGCCACCACGCAGGCAGCCCCCAATCCCACGCATCAGAGCCAATCCAAACAACCTCACAGCTGAGCATATCCACACCCTGTACCGTTTGGACCGGGACACCATCACCGCCATCGTAGACATGATACACGACGACATCGTCAGCATGATAGAAAGTCCAACCGCCATCCCCCCCCTACTGAAGGTAGTGGCTGTACTCCACTTCCTGGCCACAGGCACCTACCAGCACACAGTGGGGCACCTGCATGGCATTTCACAACCATTATTCTCACGAACACTCATCCAAGTGCTCGATGCCCTCCTCAAGCACACAGACGACCACATCTCATTACCACGGACTGCCCAGGAGATTGCAAACACCAAAGTGGGTTTCCATGCACTAGCCAGCATACCCGGTTGCATTGGTGCCATCGACTGCACCCATGTGGAATTGGTGGTTCCACGTGCCATGGAGGTACCGTACCGCAACCGGAAACAGTTCCACTCTATCAACGTGCAAATGGTCTGTGACTCCAACAAGATCATCACACATTGTTGTGCCCGATTCCCCGGATCAACCCATGATTCCATGATCCTGAGGAACTCCACAATACCACGCTACATGGAGCGACATGCAGGCCCAAGATCCTGGCTACTCGGTGAGTGCTATGTCATGGAAGTGGGCATGGGAATGACGTACCAGTGCATACTCCACCTGGCAGAAAGGGGGGGGGGGATGATGCATACTCCACCTGGCAGAAAGGGGGGGGGATGATGCATACTCCACCTGGCAGAAAGGGGGGGGGGGATGATGCATACTCCACCTGGCAGAAAGGGGGGGGGGGATGATGCATACTCCACCTGGCAGAAAGGGGGGGGGGATGATGCATACTCCACCTGGCAGAAAGGGGGGGGGGGATGATGCATACTCCACCTGGCAGAAAGGGGGGGGGGGGATGATGCATACTCCACTGGCCTGTGAGTAACACAGAGAACGGATACAGAGGAAGGGCACTCACAATGCACAAAACCCCTCTGCATACATAGGGTGATGGCATGCAAAACAGGCCATGGCAGCAATGAGCATATACTGGTTGCATAGTGTGAATCAATTAGTGCATGTAGAAGTGAGCCAAGGTAACAGTTCCATGCCAGCCATGGTGGAACATCATGTTCCTGATCAGACAACATGACTGACACATACATTCTCGCCTACATACAGGTGATGCAGCCTACCCCCTGAAGAGGTGGCTCCTCACGCCAGTCCGGAACCCGCAGAACCAGCACGAGGAGGACTTCAACCGTGCACATACACGTACTCGTGTGGTCATAGAGCAGACATTCGGCCTCCTGAAGGCACGGTTCCGAAGCCTCAGCAGGTCTGGTGGGGCACTCCTGTATGGCCATGAGAAGGTTGCAAAGATTGTCATGGCATGTGTCATGCTGCACAATATGTGCGTCAGACGGAATGTGCCCCTGCCCCCTGACGCAGAACTGCAACCACCTGACGATGAGGATGAGGATGAGGATGAGGAGGGTGCAGATGGGGCGCCACCACATGGAGGAGGCGATGTACAGGAGGGGCGTGCCATGCGCCAAAGTATCATCAACCACTGCTTCTAGCACACACGGCTGGTGTTCATCGCATGGAGACTGCACTTGGGGCACTGTGTGTCTCTGGGGCATGCACACTGTGGACTGTACACCAATAAAGCACACATACGCAATGAAAATGTCCACACATTTCCTTTTTTTGAAAGAAAAAAGTGTATTGGAACCATGAACTGTCGTGTCACACCCCCTCCCCCCTCCCCCCTGCACACCCCAACACACCCCCTCCCACCTCCCACCTCCCCCCTGCACACCCCAACACACCCCCTCCCACCTCCCACCTCCCCCCTGCACACCCCAACACACCCCCTCCCACCTCCCCCCTCCCCCCTGCACACCCCAACACACCCCAAGTAGCTGTCAACAGATGCCTGTGACAGTGTCCACAGGCCGTCACAAGCCCCCTCTCCCGGCACCCGGGGCACCCCTGGCTGTGGAGCGCAGGTTGCGTCCGGAACGGCGCACGGGGCTGCTCTGCGCAGAACTGGCAGTGGAGGATGTCCCTGGCTGCTCCTGTGCATGCACGTCCTGTCGTGTGTGGGTGAGGCCAATGACCGCACGACGCAAGGCCGCAAGTTCTGCACAGATGTCCCTGGACATGGCCTGCATGGCATCCCTGAGGGTGGCTGTGCTCTGCGCCACTTCCGCCCTTAGTGTCTCCGTGGCCTGTTCAATGCTACACCTAGCCCCCACACATTCCGCTGCATGCTCATCCAGCATTGCGGACAGTTGATGCTGCCGTTGAGTGATGTCCTCGAGGGACGGCTGGCCGTGCTGGCCCATGGCCAGTGCAGGTGGAGTGATGGAGGGGCTGGTCCCCTCCTGTGGAGTGTGGACAGGGCATGGGGTGGAAGGCCACTCCTCTGCCTCAGTGTGCCCCTGTGTGTCGCCCTCATGGGGGCTGGCGTCTGAGAAGCAGGGGGAATGTAGTTGGTCAGTGGGGCTTCTGACCTCCTGCTCCATGTCCGAGTCAGAACATGCAGCTGTTGCAGCTGTCTCCCCGATGTTGCTGCTGGCCGCTGACCCCCTGCCTTCTGTGGCAGGCAATGTCGGTGGAGGTGGAGCAGCAGCTGCTGGCCTGCTGCCAACAGGGGTGCTTGCCGGTGGGACCTCCGGTATGCCTGCAGTGGGACCTGCTTGTCGTGGGGTCTGCCTCACTGCAGCTGAGGTTGAGGGTGCAGGGAGGTTGTTGGTGGACTTCGCCCTCTTCGGCGCAGGGGTCTCCTGGTCCTCTGGGTGTGATTCTGTGCCTGTGGTGGAGCAAAGGTGGGAGGGCGTTATTGATGGGTATACGGACTTTTGAATGACAATGGTTGACATTATTTTGGCCAGTGGATGAGGCAGATTTCAGGCAGTGCCATGCAGGTTGTCTCCTTTTGGTGTGGCATGTGGATGCAGGTATGCGGGTGCCAGCAGTGTATGCAGGGTGGTGCTCGCATGTGGCTATGGGCAGTATTGATTTGTGTTGCATTTACACTCTAGGGCAACCTTGTGCTACACATGATTGGACTGCTGTGTCTTGTATGAGGCACCTACCTTCATCGCCTGATGTCGGGGCTCCCCTTTCCATCCCTCCAACGCCTTCGATGGATTCCATGCCGATGGTGGCAGCACAGATCTCCTCCCACGGTTGGAGTTTCAGGGGGGATTCTGACCCTCCACCGGTTCCCTGGGCAAGGTTGCGGTTTGCCGAGATGACGGCTCTGACCCGTATGCGCAGGTCATCCCAGCGTTTCCGGCACTGCTGTGGGGTGCGGGGTACGGTCCCCACCGCGCTGACGCGCTCAGCCACCAGGGCCCAGATGGCCTTCTTCTTCCCGATTGCTGTCCGGCTCATTTCAGGGGAGAAAACAACACCTGCGTTGTCCTGCAGGGTCTCCGCTAGCATGCAGAGTTCCTCCCTGCTGAATCGCTCCTGGCGCAGGCGGTCACAGGCCTTTTTCACGCATTTCGGCATTTTCGGGAACTTGGGTGGGTGGGTGTTTTGTCGGGACAGGTGTCAGGGTTGGGTCTGGTGTTGTTTGGTAGGATGGCGATGGATTGTGTTTTTAAAGATGGCCGACAGGCTGCTTCCCGTTCCGGCGCGATGACGCTATTTCCGGTTTGGCCTTTTACGGCCACCGTAAATTACGGTGGCCGTAAATTACGCTGGCCGTAAATTACGGTGGCCGCTACTTACGCTGGCGGATGGGCACCTTGCTCGCTTAGCGATGGCGGTAGGGGCCTTTTCCGCCATGGCGTTATTTGCATTACCGCCATGGCGTAATGCTCGTGCGCGATGGGTCGTGATGTGGCGCTCTTTACGCCATCGTCCCACGGCGTAAACGCTCATTACGCCATGGCGTTAATGACGGGCGCTTACCGCCAGGGTCGTAATGAGGCCCCTTGACTCAATACTAAGGGACATTACTCGCATAGGCACTCACTCCGGCTTCACTATCAATTATTCTAAGTCGGAGATTTTCCCGCTCACTAAGGCCACCCAGCAACCTGCCTCTGAATACCCCCTCCGTTGGTCACCGAATGGTTTTAGATATTTGGGCGTGCACATATCCTTGGCCAAGTCCTCCCTTCTCGCTGACAATTACTCGGCGGTAACACGCATGGCCGAAACCAAAATCCTCAGGTGGCGTGCCCTCCCGCTCTCCATTGCTGGTCGGCTCTCCCTCATTAAAATGATTCTGCTCCCCAAACTTCTCTACATATTTAGCAACGTACCCGTGTGGCCTGGGAATAACTACTTTGCCAGACTGCACACACTGTTTGCTCAGTTCCTTTGGCACGCGGGCGCAGTACGCAAAAAGTGGACGGACATGACACTTCCATACAAACTAGGGGGACTCACAGCCCCGAATATATCACTTTACTGGCACGCAGCTCGGGCCCAACATGCCACCCACTGGTATCCTGGTGCACCAACGCGTCCCCATGTCAAACTGGAGAGATTGGCGACCACCGGCATCGACCTAATGTCCGCGCTACTGCATTACCAATACATACCCGACTCTCCTATCGACCCTCTCTACACAACCCTCTTGGCCTGGTCTCGCATGCTTTCCCAGACGCCTGGAGCCTTCCCATACTACAAGTGGCTTCCCGTGTGGGCTTTTCCTGGCCTGGAGCCCACACACGACGCAGCGCTGGCCCGACACTGGGGGGAGCTGGGATACCATGCACTGACGGACTTCTACCCTGAAGGCAGCTTTATTGACCCCCGATCTTGGAAACCGGGTCACACCGGGACCGCTTTGGAAACCCTCCAATATTATAGACTGCGGGCCGCGTTTAGGTCCAAATGGCCCACATTCACCGGACGAGCCCCCAGACAACCCAGCCATCGCATACATTGGCAACTCAGGGGGCGCCCGCGGCGTGGTCTCCTCACTCTACAAGATATTTCAGGCTGCTTCCCCTACTCCCACCCTCAAGGCACGCGATGACTGGGCCGACGACCTGGGCCTGGAAATATCAGATGGGGCCTGGGAGAACATGTGCCTGCACACCCAACGAGTCTCCCTCAACTTCCGTTTTCGCGCCATGCAGTACAAACTCCTAAATAGACTTTATTATACTCCGTACAGAACCTCTAGGTTCGCTCACACTGCGACACGCCCCTGCCCCCGCTGCAGGGCGACAGAGGCCGATCACCTACACATGTTTTGGTCCTGTAACAAACTGCTTGGTTTCTGGGAGGGCATCCTAGAAACTCTCTCTGCTATCATTGGGGTTGTTGTTGACCCAGATCCTCTGGCCGTCCTCTTTGGCGCCTGGACGACCGATGACACTAGATGTTCAGCTAGATTTTTGAATATTGCATGTATGGTTGCCAAGAAATGCGTCCTTCAGAATTGGAAAAATCCCTCCCCTCCGGCTCACCGGAAATGGCTCCATATGCTTACCTGGTCACGCAATTGCGAGGAGGAATTCATATCCATGCTCCCTGCTACATCTCGTCCCCGTAACATCTGGACAGAATTCAACACATACCTTAACAATAGAAGCACAAGTGCCTCCAGCTCTGGCTTGTCTCCCACCCCTCTGTAATTACCCCTACTATGTGCACACTTATTTGTATATATTTCATGCGACCACTGCCTTGTATTGCTGTGACCAATGTACCATGTTAAATGTACTGTATTGTTACGCCTTTTACACGGGCTGGACTCGTGCCCTTGTTGCCTGCACCATGTAACCTTGTGCCGCTAAAAATAAAAGTTTAAAAAAAAAAAAAAAAAAAAAGAAGCATTGAGATATCACATCTCATGCTATCGGAAGGATCTCAGGTTTGGTATTAGAAGCATTGAGATATCACATCTCATGCTATCAGAAGAGTCTCAGGATTGGAATAGGAAGGAGTTGGATATCACATTTCATGCTAAAGGGAGGGTCTCAGGTTTGGAAGGGGAAGGATTTGGATATCACATCTCATGTTATCGGAAGGATCTCACGTTTGGTATTAGAAGTATTGAGATATCATATCTCATGCTATAGGAAGGGTCTCAGGATTGGAATGGGAAGGAGTTGGATATCACATCTCATGCTATAGGGAGGGTCTCAGGATTGGAATGGGAAGGACTTAGATATCACATATCATGCCATAGGGAGGGTCTCAGTTTTGATATTAGAAGCATTGAGATATCACATCTCATGCTATCGGAAGTGTCTCAGGATTGGAATGGGAAGGAGCTGGATATCACATCTCATGCTAAAGGAAGGGTCTCAGGTTTGGAACGGGAAGGATTTGGATATCACATCTCATGTTATAGGAAGGGTCTCAGGTTTGGTATAAGCATTGAGATATCACATCTCTGCTATCGGAAGTGTCTCAGGATTGGAATGGGAAGGAGTTGGATATCCCATCTCATGTTATAGGACGGGTCTCAGGTTTGTTATTAGAATCATTGAGATATCATATTGCATGCTGTAGGAAGGGTCTAAGGGTTGGAATGTGAAGGACTTGGATATCACATCTCATGCTATAGATAGGCTCTTAGGTTTGGAAAGGGAAGGAGTTGGATATCACATTTCATGTTAGAGGAAGGATCTCAGGTTTGGTATTAGAAGCATTGAGATATCACATCTCATGCTATAGGAAGGGTCTCAGGATTGGAATGGGAAGCAGTTGGATATCACATTTCATGCTATAGGAAGGGTCTCAGGTTTGGTATAAGCATTGAGATATCACATCTCATGCTATAGGACGGGTCTCAGGATTGGAATGGAAGGAGTTGGATATAACATCTCATGTTATAGGAAGGATCTCAGGTTTGGTATTAGACGCATTGAGACATCACATCTCATGCTATAGGAAGGGTCTCAGGGTTGGAATGGGAAGGAGTTGGATATCACATCTCATCCAATAGGAAGGGTCTCAGGTTTGGAATGGGAAGGAATTGGATATCACATCTCATGTTATAGGAAGGATCTCAGATTTGGTATTAGAAGCATTGAGATATCACATCTCATGCTATAGGAAGGGTCTCAGGATTGGAATGGGAAGGACTTGGATATCACATCTCATGCTATAGGTAGGGTCTCAAGTTTGACATTAGAAGCATTGAGATATCACATCTCATGCTATAGGAAGGGTCTGAGGATTGGAATGGGAAGGAGTTGGATATCACATCTCCTGCTATGGGAAGGGTCTCAGGTTTGGTATAAGCAGTGAGATATCACATCACATGCTATAGGAAGTGTCTCAGGATTGGAATGGGAAGGAGTTGGATATCACATCTCATGTTATAGGAAGGATCTCAGGTTTGGTATAAGCATTGAGATATCACATCTCTGCTATCGGAAGGGTCTCAAGATTGGAATGGGAAGGAGTTGGATATTCCCATCTCATGTTATAGGAAGGGTCTCAGGTTTGGTATTAGAAGCATTGAGATATCACATCTCATGCTATAGGAAGGGTCTCAGGATTGGAATGGGAAGGACTTGGATATCACATCTCATGCTATAGGGAGGGTCTCAAGTTTGATATTAGAAGCTTTGAGATATCACATCTCATGATATCGGAAGGGTCTCAGGATTGGAATGGGAAGGAGTTGGATATCACATCTCATGATAAAGGAAGGGTCTAAGGTTTGGAAGGGGAAGGATTTGGATATCACATCTCATGTTATATTACGGGTCTCAGGTTTGGTATTAGAAGCATTGAGATATCAAGTCTCATAGTATAGGAAGGGTCTCAGAATTGGAATGGGAAGGAGTTGGATATCCCATCTCATGTTATAGGAAGAGTCTCTGGTTTGGTATTAGAATCATTGAGATATCACATCGCATGCTGTAGGAAGGGTCTAAGGATTGGAATGGGATGGACTTGGATATCACATCTCATGCTATAGGTAGGCTCTCAGGTTTGGTATAAGCATTGAGATATCACATCTCATGCTATAGGAAGGGTCTCAGAATTGGAATGGGAAGGAGTTGGATATCACATCTCAAGCTATAGGAAGGGTCTCAGTATTGGAATGGGAAGGACTTGGATATCACATCTCATGCTATAGGAAGGCTCTCAGGTTTGGAAGGGGAAAGAGTTGGATATCTCATTTCATGTTAGAGGTAGGATCTCAGGTTTGGTATTAGAGGCATTGAGATATCACATCTCATGCTATCAGAAGGGTCTCAGGAATGGAATGGGAAGGAGTTAGATATCACATCTCATGCTAAAGGGAGGGTCTCAGGTTTGGAAGGGGAAGGATTTGGATATCACATCTCATGTTATACGAAGGATCTCAGGTTTGGTATTAGAAGCATTGAGATATCACATCTCATGCTATCGGAAGGATCTCAGGTTTGGTATTAGAAGCATTGAGATATCACATCTCATGCTATCAGAAGAGTCTCAGGATTGGAATAGGAAGGAGTTGGATATCACATTTCATGCTAAAGGGAGGGTCTCAGGTTTGGAAGGGGAAGGATATGGATATCACATCTCATGTTATCGGAAGGATCTCACGTTTGGTATTAGAAGTATTGAGATATCATATCTCATGCTATAGGAAGGGTCTCAGGATTGGAATGGGAAGGAGTTGGATATCACATCTCATGCTATAGGGAGGGTCTCAGGATTGGAATGGGAAGGACTTAGATATCACATATCATGCTATAGGGAGGGTCTCAGTTTTGATATTAGAAGCATTGAGATATCACATCTCATGCTATCCGAAGTGTCTCAGGATTGGAATGGGAAGGAGCTGGATATCACATCTCATGCTAAAGGAAGGCTCTCAGGTTTGGAACGGGAAGGATTTGGATATCACAACTCATGTTATAGGAAGGGTCTCAGGTTTGGTATAAGCATTGAGATATCACATCTCTGCTATCGGAAGTGTCTCAGGATTGGAATGGGAAGGAGTTGGATATCCCATCTCATGTTATAGGACGGGTCTCAGGTTTGTTATTAGAATCATTGAGATATCATATTGCATGCTGTAGGAAGGGTCTAAGGGTTGGAATGTGAAGGACTTGGATATCACATCTCATGCTATAGATAGGCTCTTAGGTTTGGAAAGGGAAGGAGTTGGATATCACATTTCATGTTAGAGGAAGGATCTCAGGTTTGGTATTAGAAGCATTGAGATATCACATCTCATGCTATAGGAAGGGTCTCAGGATTGGAATGGGAAGCAGTTGGATATCACATCTCATGCTATAGGAAGGGTCTCAGGTTTGGTATAAGCATTGAGATATCACATCTCATGCTATAGGACGGGTCTCAGGATTGGAATGGAAGGAGTTGGATATCACATCTCATGTTATAGGAAGGATCTCAGGTTTGGTATTAGACGCATTGAGACATCACATCTCATGCTATAGGAAGGGTCTCAGGGTTGGAATGGGAAGGAGTTGGATATCACATCTCATCCAATAGGAAGGGTCTCAGGTTTGGAATGGGAAGGAATTGGATATCACATCTCATGTTATAGGAAGGATCTCAGGTTTGGTATTAGAAGCATTGAGATATCACATCTCATGCTATAGGAAGGGTCTCAGGATTGGAATGTGAAGGATTTGGATATCACATCTCATGCTAAAGGAAGGGTCTCAGGTTTGGTAGAAGCATTGAGATATCAAGTCGCTGCTATCGGAAGGGTCTCAGGATTGGATTGGGAAGGAGTTGGATATCCCTTCTCATGCTATAGGAAGGGTCTCAGGATTTGAATGGCAAGGAGTTGGATATCACATCTCATGCCATAGGAAGGGTCTCAGGTTTGGTATAAGCATTGAGATATCACATCTCTGCTATCGGAAGGGTCTCAGGCTTGGATTGGGAAGGAGTTGGATATCCCTTCTCATGCTATAGGAAGTGTCTCAGGTTGGAATGGGAAGGAGTTGGATATCACATCTCCTGCTATGGGAAGGGTCTCAGGTTTGGTATAAGCAGTGAGATATCACATCTCATGCTATAGGAAGTGTCTCAGGATTGGAATGGGAAGGAGTTGGATATCACATCTCATGTTATAGGAAGGATCTCAGGTTTGGTATAAGCATTGAGATATCACATCTCTGCTATCGGAAGGGTCTCAAGATTGGAATGGGAAGGAGTTGGATATTCCCATCTCATGTTATAGGAAGGGTCTCAGGTTTGGTATTAGAAGCATTGAGATATCACATCTCATGCTATAGGAAGGGTCTCAGGATTGGAATGGGAAGGACTTGGATATCACATCTCATGCTATAGGGAGGGTCTCAAGTTTGATATTAGAAGCTTTGAGATATCACATCTCATGATATCGGAAGGGTCTCAGGATTGGAATGGGAAGGAGTTGGATATCACATCTCATGATAAAGGAAGGGTCTAAGGTTTGGAAGGGGAAGGATTTGGATATCACATCTCATGTTATATTACGGGTCTCAGGTTTGGTATTAGAAGCATTGAGATATCAAGTCTCATAGTATAGGAAGGGTCTCAGAATTAGAATGGGAAGGAGTTGGATATCCCATCTCATGTTATAGGAAGAGTCTCTGGTTTGGTATTATAATCATTGAGATATCACATCGCATGCTGTAGGAAGGGTCTAAGGATTGGAATGGGATGGACTTGGATATCACATCTCATGCTATAGGTAGGCTCTCAGGTTTGGTATAAGCATTGAGATATCACATCTCATGCTATAGGAAGGGTCTCAGAATTGGAATGGGAAGGAGTTGGATATCACATCTCAAGCTATAGGAAGGGTCTCAGTATTGGAATGGGAAGGACTTGGATATCACATCTCATGCTATAGGAAGGCTCTCAGGTTTGGAAGGGGAAAGAGTTGGATAACTCATTTCATGTTAGAGGTAGGATCTCAGGTTTGGTATTAGAGGCATTGAGATATCACATCTCATGCTATCAGAAGGGTCTCAGGAATGGAATGGGAAGGATTTGGATATCACATCTCATGTTATAGGAAGGATCTCAGGTTTGGTATTAGAAGCATTGAGATATCACATCTCATGCTATCGGAAGGATCTCAGGTTTGGTATTAGAGGCATTGAGATATCACATCTCATGCTAAAGGGAGGGTCTCAGGTTTGGAAGGGGAAGGATTTGGATATCACATCTCATGTTATAGGAAGGATCTCAGGTTTGGTATTAGAAGCATTGAGATATCACATCTCATGCTATCGGAAGGATCTCAGGTTTGGTATTAGAAGCATTGAGATATCACATCTCATGCCATCAGAAGAGTCTCAGGATTGGAATAGGAAGGAGTTGGATATCACATTTCATGCTAAAGGGAGGGTCTCAGGTTTGGAAGGGGAAGGATTTGGATATCACATCTCATGTTATCGGAAGGATCTCACGTTTGGTATTAGAAGTATTGAGATATCATATCTCATGCTATAGGAAGGGTCTCAGGATTGGAATGGGAAGGAGTTGGATATCACATCTCATGCTATAGGGAGGGTCTCAGGATTGGAATGGGAAGGACTTAGATATCACATATCATGCTATAGGGAGGGTCTCAGTTTTGATATTAGAAGCATTGAGATATCACATCTCATGCTATCGGAAGTGTCTCAGGATTGGAATGGGAAGGAGCTGGATATCACATCTCATGCTAAAGGAAGGGTCTCAGGTTTGGAACGGGAAGGATTTGGATATCACATCTCATGTTATAGGAAGGGTCTCAGGTTTGGTATAAGCATTGAGATATCACATCTCTGCTATCGGAAGTGTCTCAGGATTGGAATGGGAAGGAGTTGGATATCCCATCTCATGTTATAGGACGGGTCTCAGGTTTGTTATTAGAATCATTGAGATATCATATTGCATGCTGTAGGAAGGGTCTAAGGGTTGGAATGTGAAGGACTTGGATATCACATCTCATGCTATGGGAAGGGTCTCAGGTTTGGTATAAGCAGTGAGATATCACATCTCATGCTATAGGAAGTGTCTCAGGATTGGAATGGGAAGGAGTTGGATATCACATCTCATGTTAT
Organism: Ambystoma mexicanum; assembly: GCF_040938575.1. Taxonomy (NCBI): domain Eukaryota; kingdom Metazoa; phylum Chordata; class Amphibia; order Caudata; family Ambystomatidae; genus Ambystoma; species Ambystoma mexicanum. Next base: position 15,917,205 of record NW_027182444.1, read on the forward strand.
AGGAAGGGTCTCAGGTTTGGTATAAGCATTGAGATATCACATCTCTGCTATCGGGAGGGTCTCAGGATTGGATTGGGAAGGAGTTGGATATCCCTTCTCATGCTATAGGAAGTGTCTCAGGTTGGAATGGGAAGGAGTTGGATATCACATCTCATGTTATAGGAAGGGTCTCAGGATTGGAATGGGAAGGATTTGGATATCACATCTCTTGCTATAGGAAGGGTCTCAGGATTGGAATGGGTAGGAGTTGGATATTACTTTCTTGCTATAGGAAGGGTCTCATGTTTGGAATGGGAAGGAGTTGGATATCACATATGCTATAGTTAGTGTCTCAGGTTTGGAACGGGAAGGAGTTGGATATCACATCTCATGTTATAGGAAGGGTCTCAGGCTTGGTATAAGCATTGAGATATCACATCTCTGCTATCGGAAGTGGCTCAGGATTGGAATGGGAAGGAGTTGGATATCCCATCTCATGTTATAGGAAGAGTCTCTGGTTTGGTAGAATCATTGAGATATCACATCGCATGCTGTAGGAAGGGTCAAAGGATTGGAATGGGATGGACTTGGATATCACATCTCATGCTATAGGTAGGCTCTCAGGTTTGGTATAAGCATTGAGATATCACATCTCATGCTATAGGAAGGGTCTCAGGATTGGAATGGGAAGGAATTGGATATCACATCTCATGCTATAGGAAGGGTCTCAGATTTGGTATAAGCATTGAGATATCACATCTCATGCTAAAGGAAGAGTCTCAGGATTGGAATGTGAAGGATTTGGATATCACATCTCATGCTAAAGGAAGGGTCTCAGGTTTGGTAGAAGCATTGAGATATCACGTCGCTGCTATCGGAAGGGTCTCAGGATTGGATTGGGAAGGAGTTGGATATCCCTTCTCATGCTATAGGAAGGGTCTCAGGATTTGAATGGCAAGGAGTTGGATATCACATCTCATGCCATAGGAAGGGTCTCAGGTTTGGTATAAGCATTGAGATATCACATCTCTGCTATCGGAAGGGTCTCAGGATTGGATTGGGAAGGAGTTGGATATCCCTTCTCATGCTATAGGAAGTGTCTCAGGTTGGAATGGGAAGGAGTTGGATATCACATCTCATGCTATAGGAAGGGTCTCAGGTTTGGTATTAGAATCATTGAGACATCACATCTCATGCTATAGGAAGGGTCTCAGGGTTGGAATGGGAAGGAGTTGGATATCACAACTCATCCAATAGGAAGGGTCTCAGGTTTGGAATGGGAAGGAATTGGATATCACATCTCATGTTATAGGAAGGATCTCAGGTTTGGTATTAGAAGCATTGAGATATCACATCACATGCTATAGGAAGGGTCTCAGGATTGGAATGTGAAGGATTTGGATATCACATCTCATGCTAAAGGAAGGGTCTCAGGTTTGGTAGAAGCATTGAGATATCACGTCTCTGCTATCGGAAGGGTCTCAGGATTGGATTGGGAAGGAGTTGGATATCCCTTTTCATGCTATAGGAAGGGTCTCAGGATTTGAATGGCAAGGAGTTGGATATCACATCTCATGCCACAGGAAGGGTCTCAGGTTTGGTTTAAGCATTGAGATATCACATCTCTGCTATCGGAAGGGTCTCAGGATTGGATTGGGAAGGAGTTGGATATCCCTTCTCATGCTATAGGAAGGGTCTCAGATTTGGTATAAGCATTGAGATATCACATCTCATGCTAAAGGAAGAGTCTCAGGATTAGAATGTGAAGGATTTGGATATCACATCTCATGCTAAAGGAAGGGTCTCAGGTTTGGTAGAAGCATTGAGATATCACGTCGCTGCTATCGGAAGGGTCTCAGGATTGGATTGGGAAGGAGTTGGATATCCCTTCTCATGCTATAGGAAGGGTCTCAGGATTTGAATGGCAAGGAGTTGGATATCACATCTCATGCCATAGGAAGGGTCTCAGGTTTGGTATAAGCATTGAGATATCACATCTCTGCTATCGGAAGGGTCTCAGGATTGGATTGGGAAGGAGTTGGATATCCCTTCTCATGCTATAGGAAGTGTCTCAGGTTGGAATGGGAAGGAGTTGGATATCACATCTCATGCTATAGGAAGGGTCTCAGGTTTGGTATTAGAATCATTGAGACATCACATCTCATGCTATAGGAAGGGTCTCAGGGTTGGAATGGGAAGGAGTTGGATATCACAACTCATCCAATAGGAAGGGTCTCAGGTTTGGAATGGGAAGGAATTGGATATCACATCTCATGTTATAGGAAGGATCTCAGGTTTGGTATTAGAAGCATTGAGATATCACATCTCATGCTATAGGAAGGGTCTCAGGATTGGAATGTGAAGGATTTGGATATCACATCTCATGCTAAAGGAAGGGTCTCAGGTTTGGTAGAAGCATTGAGATATCACGTCTCTGCTATCGGAAGGGTCTCAGGATTGGATTGGGAAGGAGTTGGATATCCCTTTTCATGCTATAGGAAGGGTCTCAGGATTTGAATGGCAAGGAGTTGGATATCACATCTCATGCCACAGGAAGGGTCTCAGGTTTGGTTTAAGCATTGAGATATCACATCTCTGCTATCGGAAGGGTCTCAGGATTGGATTGGGAAGGAGTTGGATATCCCTTCTCATGCTATAGGAAGTGTCTCAGGTTGGAATGGGAAGGAGTTGGATATCACATCTCATGTTATAGGAAGGGTCTCAGGATTGGAATGGGAAGGATTTGGATATCACATCTCTTGCTATAGGAAGGGTCTCAGGATTGGAATGGGTAGGAGTTGGATATTACTTTCTTGCTATAGGAAGGGTCTCATGTTTGGAATGGGAAGGAGTTGGATATCACATATGCTATAGTTAGTGTCTCAGGTTCGGAACGGGAAGGAGTTGGATATCACATCTCATGTTATAGGAAGGGTCTCAGGTTTGGTATAAGCATTGAGATATCACATCTCTGCTATCGGAAGCGGCTCAGGATTTGAATGGGAAGGAGTTGGATATCCCATCTCATGTTATAGGAAGAGTCTCTGGTTTGGTATTAGAATCATTGAGATATCACATCGCATGCTGTAGGAAGGGTCTAAGGATTGGAATGGGGTGGACTTGGATATCACATCTCATGCTATAGGTAGGCTCTCAGTTTTGGTATAAGCATTGAGATATCACATCTCATGCTATAGGAAGGGTCTCAGGATTGGAATGGGAAGGAATTGGATATCACATCTCATGCTATAGGAAGGGTCTCAGATTTGGTATAAGCATTGAGATATCACATCTCATGCTAAAGGAAGGGTCTCAGGATTGGAATGGGAAGGAGTTGTATATGACATCTCAGGCCATAGGAAGGTTCTCAGGTTTGGTATAAGCATTGAGATATCACATCTCTGCTATCGGAAAGGTCTCAGGATTGGAATGGGAAGGAGTTGGATATCCCATCTCATGTTATAGGAAGGGTCTCAGGTTTGGTATTAGAAGCATAGAGATATCACATCTCATGCTATAGGAAGGGTCTCAGGATTGGAATGGGAAGGACTTGGATGTCACATCTCATGCTATAGGGAGGGTCTCAAGTTTGATATTAGAAGCATTGAGATAACAAATCTCATGATATCGGAAGGGTCTCAGGATTGGAATGGGAAGGAGTTGGATATCACATCTCATGATAAAGGAAGGGTCTAAGGTTTGGAAGGGGAAGGATTTGGATATCACATCTCATGTTATAGGACGGGTCTCAGGTTTGGTATTAGAAGCATTGAGATATCAAGTCTCATGGTATACGAAGGGTCTCAGAATTGGAATGGGAAGGAGTTGGATATCACACCTCAAGCTATAGGAAGGGTCTCAGGATTGGAATGGGAAGGAGTTTGATATCACATCTCATGCCATAGTATGGGTCTCAGGTTTGGTAGAAGCATTGGGATATCACATCTCATGCTATCGGAAGGGTATCAGTATTGGATTTGGAAGAAGTTGGATATCCCATCTCATGCTATAGGAAGGGTCTCAGGTTGGAATGGGAAGGAGTTGGATATCACATTTCATGTTATAGGAAGGGTCTCAGGATTGGAATGGGAAGGACTTGGATATCATATCTCATGCTATAGGACGGGTCTCAGGTTTGTTATTAGAATCATTGAGATATCATATTGCATGCTGTAGGAAGGGTCTAAGGATTGGAATGGGAAGGACCTGGATATCACATCTCATGCTATAGATAGGCTCTTAGGTTTGGAAAGGGAAGGAGTTGGATATCACATCTCATGTTATAGGATGGATCTCAGGTTTGGTATTAGAAGTATTGAGATATCACATCTCATGTTATCGGAAGGATCTCAGGTTTGGTATTAGAAGTATTGAGATATCACATCTCATGCTATAGGAAGGGTCTCAGGATTGGAATGGGAAGGAGTTGGATATCACATCTCATGCTAAAGGAAGGGTCTCAGGTTTGGTAGAAGCATTGAGATATCACATCTCATGCTATAGGAAGGGTCTCAGGATTGGAATGGGAAGGACTTAGATATCACATATCATGCTATAGGGAGGGTCTCAGTTTTGATATTAGAAGCATTGAGATATCACATCTCATGCTATCGGAAGTGTCTCAGGATTGGAATGGGAAGGATATCACATCTCATGCTAAAGGAAGGGTCTCAGGTTTGGAACGGGAAGGAGTTAAATTTCACATCTCATGTTATAGGAAGGGTCTCAGGTTTGGTATAAACATTGAGATATCACATCTCTGCTATCGGAAGTGTCTCAGGATTGGCATGGGAAGGAGTTGGATATCCCATCTCATGTTATAGGACGGGTCTCAGGTTTGTTATTAGAATCATTGAGATATCATATTGCATGCTGTAGGAAGGGTCTAAGGGTTGGAATGTGAAGGACTTGGATATCACATCTCATGCTGTAGATAGGCTCTTAGGTTTGGAAAGGGAAGGAGTTGGATATCACATTTCATGTTAGAGGAAGGATCTCAGGTTTGGTATTAGAAGCATTGAGATATCACATCTCATGCTATAGGAAGGGTCTCAGGATTGGAATGGGAAGGAGTTGGATATCACATCTCATGCTATAGGAAGGGTCTCAGGTTTGGTATAAGCATTGAGATATCACATCTCATGCTATAGGACGGGTCTCAGGATTGGAATGGAAGGAGTTGGATATCACATCTCATGTTATAGGAAGGATCTCAGGTTTGGTATTAGAAGCATTGAGACATCACATCTCATGCTATAGGAAGGGTCTCAGGGTTGGAATGGGAAGGAGTTGGATATCACATCTCATCCAATAGGAAGGGTCTCAGGTTTGGAATGGGAAGTAATTGGATATCACATCTCATGTTATAGGAAGGATCTCAGGTTTGGTATTAGAAGCATTGAGATATCAAATCTCATGCTATAGGAAGGGTCTCAGGATTGGAATGTGAAGGATTTGGATATCACATCTCATGCTAAAGGAAGGGTCTCAGGTTTGGTAGAAGCATTGAGATATCACGTCTCTGCTATCGGAAGGGTCTCAGGATTGGATTGGGAAGGAGTTGGATATCCCTTTTCATGCTATAGGAAGGGTCTCAGGTTTGGTATAAGCATTGAGATATCACATCTCTGCTATCGGAAGGGTCTCAGGATTGGATTGGGAAGGAGTTGGATATCCCTTCTCATGCTATAGGAAGTGTCTCAGGTTGGAATGGGAAGGAGTTGGATATCACATCTCATGTTATAGGAAGGGTCTCAGGATTGGAATGGGAAGGATTTGGATATCACATCTCTTGCTATAGGAAGGGTCTCAGGATTGGAATGGGTAGGAGTTGGATATTACTTTCTTGCTATAGGAAGGGTCTCATGTTTGGAATGGGAAGGAGTTGGATATCACATATGCTATAGTTAGTGTCTCAGGTTTGGAACGGGAAGGAGTTGGATATCACATCTCATGTTATAGGAAGGGTCTCAGGTTTGGTATAAGCATTGAGATATCACATCTCTGCTATCGGAAGCGGCTCAGGATTGGAATGGGAAGGAGTTGGATATCCCATCTCATGTTATAGGAAGAGTCTCTGGTTTGGTATTAGAATAATTGAGATATCACATTGCATGTTGTAGGAAGGGTCTAAGGATTGGAATGGGATGGACTTGGATATCACATCTCATGCTATAGGTAGGCTCTCAGGTTTGGTATAAGCATTGAGATATCACATCTCATGCTATAGGAAGGGTCTCAGGATTGGAATGGGAAGGAATTGGATATCACATCTCATGCTATAGGAAGGGTCTCAGATTTGGTATAAGCATTGAGATATCACATATCATGCTAAAGGAAGGGTCTCAGGATTGGAATGGGAAGGAGTTGTATATGACATCTCAGGCCATAGGAAGGTTCTCAGGTTTGGTATAAGCATTGAGATATCATATCTCTGCTATCGGAAAGGTCTCAGGATTGGAATGGGAAGGAGTTGGATATCCCATCTCATGTTATAGGAAGGATCTCAGGTTTGGTATTAGAAGCATAGAGATATCACATCTCATGCTATAGGAAGGGTCTCAGGATTGGAATGGGAAGGACTTGGATGTCACATCTCATGCTATAGGGAGGGTCTCAAGTTTGATATTAGAAGCATTGAGATAACAAATCTCATGATATCGGAAGGGTCTCAGGATTGGAATGGGAAGGAGTTGGATATCACATCTCATGATAAAGGAAGGGTCTAAGGTTTGGAAGGGGAAGGATTTGGATATCACATCTCATGTTATAGGACGGGTCTCAGGTTTGGTATTAGAAGCATTGAGATATCAAGTCTCATGGTATGAGAAGGGTCTCAGAATTGGAATGGGAAGGAGTTGGATATCACACCTCAAGCTATAGGAAGGGTCTCAGGATTGGAATGGGAAGGAGTTTGATATCACATCTCATGCCATAGTATGGGTCTCAGGTTTGGTAGAAGCATTGGGATATCACATCTCATGCTATCGGAAGGGTATCAGTATTGGATTTCGAAGAAGTTGGATATCCCATCTCATGCTATAGGAAGGGTCTCAGGTTGGAATGGGAAGGAGTTGGATATCACATTTCATGTTATAGGAAGGGTCTCAGGATTGGAATGGGAAGGACTTGGATATCATATCTCATGCTATAGGACGGGTCTCAGGTTTGTTATTAGAATCATTGAGATATCATATTGCATGCTGTAGGAAGGGTCTAAGGATTGGAATAGGAAGGACCTGGATATCACATCTCATGCTATAGATAGGCTCTTAGGTTTGGAAAGGGAAGGAGTTGGATATCACATTTCATGTTAGAGGAAGGATCTCAGGTTTGGTATTAGAAGCACTGAGATATCACATCTCATGCTATAGGAAGGGTCTCAGGATTGGAATGGGAAGTAGTTGGATATCACATCTCATGCTATAGGAAGGGTCTCAGGTTTGGTATAAGCATTGAGATATCACATCTCATGCAATAGGACGGGTCTCAGGATTGGAATGGAAGGAGTTGGATATCACATCTCATGTTATAGGAAGGATCTCAGGTTTGGTATTAGAATCATTGAGACATCACATCTCATGCTATAGGAAGGGTCTCAGGGTTGGAATGGGAAGGAGTTGGATATCACAACTCATCCAATAGGAAGGGTCTCAGGTTTGGAATGGGAAGGAATTGGATATCACATCTCATGTTATAGGAAGGATCTCAGGTTTGGTATTAGAAGCATTGAGATATCACATCTCATGCTATAGGAAGGGTCTCAGGATTGGAATGTGAAGGATTTGGATATCACATCTCATGCTAAAGGAAGGGTCTCAGGTTTGGTAGAAGCATTGAGATATCACGTCTCTGCTATCGGAAGGGTCTCAGGATTGGATTGGGAAGGAGTTGGATATCCCTTCTCATGCTATAGGAAGGGTCTCAGGATTTGAATGGCAAGGAGTTGGATATCACATCTCATGCCATACGAAGGGTCTCAGGTTTGGTATAAGCATTGAGATATCACATCTCTGCTATCGGAAGGGTCTCAGGATTGGAATGGGAAGGAGTTGGATATTCCCATCTCATGTAATAGGAAGGGTCTCAGGTTTGGTATTAGAAGCATTGAGATATCACATCTCATGCTATAGGAAGGGTCTCAGGATTGGAATGGGAAGGACTTGGATATCACATCTCATGCTATAGGGAGGGTCTCAAGTTTGATATTAGAAGCTTTGAGATATCACATCTCATGATATCGGAAGGGTCTCAGGATTGGAATGGGAAGGAGTTGGATATCACATCTCATGATAAAGGAAGGGTCTAAGGTTTGGAAGGGGAAGGATTTGGATATCACATCTCATGTTATATTACGGGTCTCAGGTTTGGTATTAGAAGCATTGAGATATCAAGTCTCAGAGTATAGGAAGGGTCTCAGAATTGGAATGGGAAGGAGTTGGATATCACATCTCAAGCTATAGGAAGGGTCTCAGGATTGGAATGGGAAGGACTTGGATATCACATCTCATGCTATAGGAATTCTCTCAGGTTTGGAAGGGGAAAGAGTTGGATATCACATTTCATGTTAGAGATAGGATCTCAGGTTTGGTATTAGAGGCATTGAGATATCACATCTCATGCTATCAGAAGGGTCTCGGGAATGGAATGGGAAGGAGTTGGATATCACATCTCATGCTAAAGGGAGGGTCTCAGGTTTGGAAGGGAAAGGATTTGGATATCACATCTCATGTTATAGGAAGGATCTCAGGTTTGGTATTAGAAGCATTGAGATATCACATCTCATGCTATCAGAAGGGTCTCAGGATTGGAATGGGAAGGAGTTGGATATCACATCTCATGCTAAAGGGAGGGTCTCAGGTTTGAAAGGGGAAGGATTTGGATATCACATCTCATGTTATCGGAAGGATCTCACGTTTGGTATTAGAAGTATTGAGATATCATATCTCATGCTATAGGAAGGGTCTCAGGATTGGAATGGGAAGGAGTTGGATATCACATCTCATGTTATAGGAAGTGTCTCAGGATTGTAATGGGAAGGACTTGGATATCACATCTCATGCTATAGGTAGGGTCTCAAGTTTGATATTAGAAGCATTGAGATATCACATCTCATGCTATAGGAAGGGTCTGAGGATTGGAATGGGAAGGAGTTGGATATCACATCTCATGCTATGGGAAGGGTCTCGGGTTTGGTATAAGCAGTGAGATATCACATCTCATGCTATAGGAAGTGTCTCAGGATTGGAAGGGAAGGAGTTGGATATCACATCTCATGTTATAGGAGGGATCTCAGGTTTGGTATAAGCATTGAGATATCACATCTCTGCTACCGGAAGGGTCTCAGGATTGGAATGGGAAGGAGTTGGATATTCCCATCTCATGTTATAGGAAGGGTCTCAGGTTTGGTATTAGAAGCATTGAGATATCACATCTCATGCTATTGGAAGGGTCTCAGGATTGGAATGGGAAGGACTTGGATATCACATCTCATGCTATAGGGAGGGTCTCAAGTTTGATATTAGAAGCTTTGAGATATCACATCTCATGATATCGGAAGGGTCTCAGGATTGGAATGGGAAGGAGTTGGATATCACATCTCATGATAAAGGAAGGGTCTAAGGTTTGGAAGGGGAAGGATTTGGATATCACATCTCATGTTATATTACGGGTCTCACGTTTGTATTAGAAGCATTGAGATATCAAGTCTCATAGTATAGGAAGGGTCTCAGAATTGGAATGGGAAGGAGTTGGATATCACATCTCAAGCTATAGGAAGGGTCTCAGGATTGGAATGGGAAGGACTTGGATATCACATCTCATGCTATAGGAAGGCTCTCAGGTTTGGAAGGGGAAAGAGTTGGATATCACATTTCATGTTAGAGGTAGGATCTCAGGTTTGGTATTAGAGGCATTGAGATATCACATCTCATGCTATCAGAAGGGTCTCAGGAATGGAATGGGAAGGAGTTGGATATCACATCTCATGCTAAAGGGAGGGTCTCAGGTTTGGAAGGGGAAGGATTTGGATATCACATCTCATGTTATAGGAAGGATCTCAGGTTTGGTATTAGAAGCATTGAGATATCACATCTCATGCTATCGGAAGGATCTCAGGTTTGGTATTAGAAGCATTGAGATATCACATCTCATGCTATCAGAAGAGTCTCAGGATTGGAATAGGAAGGAGTTGGATATCGCATCTCATGCTAAAGGGAGGGTCTCAGGATTGGAAGGGGAAGGATTTGGATATCACATCTCATGTTATCTGAAGGATCTCACGTTTGGTATTAGAAGTATTGAGATATCATATCTCATGCTATAGGAAGGGTCTCAGGATTGGAATGGGAAGGAGTTGGATATCACATCTCATGCTATAGGGAGGGTCTCAGGATTGGAATGGGAAGGACTTAGATATCACATATCATGCTATAGGGAGGGTCTCAGTTTTGATATTAGAAGCATTGAGATATCACATCTCATGCTATAGGAAGTGTCTCAGGATTGGAATGGGAAGGTGCTGGATATCACATCTCATGCTAAAGGAAGGGTCTCAGGTTTGGAACGGGAAGGGTTTGGATATCACATCTCATGTTATAGGAAGGGTCTCAGGTTTGGTATAAGCATTGAGATATCACATCTCTGCTATCGGAAGTGTCTCAGGATTGGAATGGGAAGGAGTTGGATATCCCATCTCATGTTATAGGACGGGTCCCAGGTTTGTTATTAGAATCATTGAGATATCATATTGCATGCTGTAGGAAGGGTCTAAGGGTTGGAATGGGAAGGACTTGGATATCACATCTCATGGTATAGATAGGCTCTTAGGTTTGGAAAGGGAAGGAGTTGAATATCACATTTCATGTTAGAGGAAGGATCTCAGGTTTGGTATTAGAAGCATTGAGATATCACATCTCATGCTATAGGAAGGGTCTCAGGATTGGAATGGGAAGCAGTTGGATATCACATCTCATGCTAAAGGGAGGGTCTCAGGTTTGGAAGGGGAAGGATTTGGATATCACATCTCATGTTATAGGAAGGATCTCAGGTTTGGTATTAGAAGCATTGAGATATCACATCTCATGCTATCGGAAGGATCTCAGGTTTGGTATTAGAAGCATTGAGATATCACATCTCATGCTATCAGAAGAGTCTCAGGATTGGAATAGGAAGGAGTTGGATATCCCATCTCATGTTATAGGACGGGTCTCAGGTTTGTTATTGGAATCATTGAGATATCATATTGCATGCTGTAGGAAGGGTCTAAGGGTTGGAATGTGAAGGACTTGGATATCACATCTCATGCTATAGATAGGCTCTTAGGTTTGCAAAGGGAAGGAGTTGGATCTCACATTTCATGTTAGAGGAAGGATCTCAGGTTTGGTATTAGAAGCATTGAGATATCACATCTCATGCTATAGGAAGGGTCTCAGGATTGGAATGGGAAGGAGTTGGATATCACATCTCATGCTATAGGAAGGGTCTCAGGTTTGGTATAAGCATTGAGATATCACATCTCATGCTATAGGAAGGGTCTCAGGATTGGAATGGAAGGAGTTGGATATCAGATCTCATGTTATAGGAAGGATCTCAGGTTTGGTATTAGAAGCATTGAGATATCACATCTCATGCTATAGGAAGGGTCTCAGGATTGGAATGTGAAGGATTTGGATATCACATCTCATGCTAAAGGAAGGGTCTCAGGTTTGGTAGAAGCATTGAGATATCACGTCGCTGCTATCGGAAGGGTCTCAGGATTGGATTGGGAAGGAGTTGGATATCCCTTCTCATGCTATAGGAAGGGTCTCAGGATTTGAATGGCAAGGAGTTGGATATCACATTTCATGCCATAGGAAGGGTCTCAGGTTTGGTATAAGCATTGAGATATCACATCTCTGCTATCGGAAGGGTCTCAGGATTGGATTGGGAATGAGTTGGATATCCCTTCTCATGCTATAGGAAGTGTCTCAGGTTGGAATGGGAAGGAGTTGGATATCACATCTCATGTTATAGGAAGGGTCTCAGGATTGGAATGGTTAGGAGTTGGATATTACTTTCTTGCTATAGGAAGGGTCTCATGTTTGGAATGGGAAGGAGTTGGATATCACATATGCTATAGTTAGTGTCTCAGGTTTGGAACGGTAAGGAGTTGGATATCACATCTCATGTTATAGGAAGGGTCTCAGGTTTGGTATAAGCATTGAGATATCACATCTCTGCTATCGGAAGCGGCTCAGGATTGGAATGGGAAGGAGTTGGATATCCCATCTCATGTTATAGGAAGAGTCTCTGGTTTGGTATTAGAATAATTGAGATATCACATTGCATGTTGTAGGAAGGGTCTGAGGATTGGAATGGGATGGACTTGGATATCACATCTCATGCTATAGGTAGGCTCTCAGGTTTGGTATAAGCATTGAGATATCACATCTCATGCTATAGGAAGGGTCTCAGGATTGGAATGGGAAGGAATTGGATATCACATCTCATGCTATAGGAAGGGTCTCAGATTTGGTATAAGCATTGAGATATCACATATCATGCTAAAGGAAGGGTCTCAGGATTGGAATGGGAAGGAGTTGTATATGACATCTCAGGCCATAGGAAGGTTCTCAGGTTTGGTATAAGCATTGAGATATCACATCTCTGCTATCGGAAAGGTCTCAGGATTGGAATGGGAAGGAGTTGGATATCCCATCTCATGTTATAGGAAGGATCTCAGGTTTGGTATTAGAAGCATAGAGATATCACATCTCATGCTATAGGAAGGGTCTCAGGATTGGAATGGGAAGGACTTGGATGTCACATCTCATGCTATAGGGAGGGTCTCAAGTTTGATATTAGAAGCATTGAGATAACAAATCTCATGATATCGGAAGGGTCTCAGGATTGGAATGGGAAGGAGTTGGATATCACATCTCATGATAAAGGAAGGGTCTAAGGTTTGGAAGGGGAAGGATTTGGATATCACATCTCATGTTATAGGACGGGTCTCAGGTTTGGTATTAGAAGCATTGAGATATCAAGTCTCATGGTATAAGAAGGGTCTCAGAATTGGAATGGGAAGGAGTTGGATATCACACCTCAAGCTATAGGAAGGGTCTCAGGATTGGAATGGGAAGGAGTTTGATATCACATCTCATGCCATAGTATGGGTCTCAGGTTTGGTAGAAGCATTGGGATATCACATCTCATGCTATCGGAAGGGTATCAGTATTGGATTTTGAAGAAGTTGGATATCCCATCTCATGCTATAGGAAGGGTCTCAGGTTGGAATGGGAAGGAGTTGGATATCACATTTCATGTTATAGGAAGGGTCTCAGGATTGGAATGGGAAGGACTTGGATATCATATCTCATGCTATAGGACGGGTCTCAGGTTTGTTATTAGAATCATTGAGATATCATATTGCATGCTGTAGGAAGGGTCTAAGGATTGGAATGGGAAGGACTTGGATATCACATCTCATGCTATAGATAGGCTCTTAGGTTTGGTATTAGAAGCATTGAGATATCACATCTCATGCTATAGGAAGGGTCTCAGGATTGGAATGTGAAGGATTTGGATATCACATCTCATGCTAAAGGAAGGGTCTCAGGTTTGGTAGAAGCATTGAGATATCACGTCTCTGCTATCGAAAGGGTCGCAGGATTGGATTGGGAAGGAGTTGGATATCCCTTCTCATGCTATAGGAAGGGTCTCAGGATTTGAATGGCAAGGAGTTGGATATCACATCTCATGCCATAGGAAGGGTCTCAGGTTTGGTATAAGCATTGAGATATCACATCTCTGCTATCGGAAGGGTCTCAGGATTGGATTGGGAAGGAGTTGGATATCCCTTCTCATGCTATAGGAAGTGTCTCAGGTTGGAATGGGAAGGAGTTGGATATCACATCTCATGTTATAGGAAGGGTCTCAGGATTGGAATGGGAAGGATTTGGATATCACATCTCTTGCTATAGGAAAGGTCTCAGGATTGGAATGGGTAGGAGTTGGATATTACTTTCTTGCTATAGGAAGGGTCTCATGTTTGGAATGGGAAGGAGTTGGATATCACATATGCTATAGTTAGTGTCTCAGGTTTGGAACGGGAAGGAGTTGGATATCACATCTCATGTTATAGGAAGGGTCTCAGGTTTGGTATAAGCATTGAGATATCACATCTCTGCTATCGGAAGCGGCTCAGGATTGGAATGGGAAGGAGTTGGATATCACATCTCATGTTATAGTAAGAGTCTCTGGTTTGGTATTAGAATCATTGAGATATCACATCGCATGCTGTAGGAAGGGTCTAAGGATTGGAATGGGATGGACTTGGATATCACATCTCATGCTATAGGTAGGCTCGCAGGTTTGGTATAAGCATTGAGATATCACATCTCATGCTATAGGAAGGGTCTCAGGATTGGAATGGGAAGGATTTGGATATCACATCTCATGCTATAGGAAGGGTCTCAGATTTGGTATAAGCATTGAGATATCACATCTCATGCTAAAGGAAGGGTCTCAGGATTGGAATGGGAAGGAGTTGTGTATGACATCTCAGGCCATAGGAAGGGTCTCAGGTTTGGTATAAGCATTGAGATATCACATCTCTGCTATCGGAAGGGTCTCAGGATTGGAATGGGAAGGAGTTGGATATCCCATCTCATGTTATAGGAAGGGTCTCAGGTTTGGTATTAGAAGCATAGAGATAACAAAACTCATGATATCGGAAGGGTCTCAGGATTGGAATGGGAAGGAGTTGGATACCACATCTCATGATAAAGGAAGGGTCTAAGGTTTGGAAGGGGAAGGATTTGGATATCACATCTCATGTTATAGGACGGGTCTCAGGTTTGGTATTAGAAGCATTGAGATATCAAGTCTCATGGTATAAGAAGGGTCTCAGAATTGGAATGGGAAGGAGTTGGATATCACACCTCAAGCTATAGGAAGGGTCTCAGGATTGGAATGGGAAGGAGTTTGATATCACATCTCATGCCATAGTATGGGTCTCAGGTTTGGTAGAAGCATTGGGATATCACATCTCATGCTATCGGAAGGGTATCAGTATTGGATTTTGAAGAAGTTGGATATCCCATCTCATGCTATAGGAAGGGTCTCAGGTTGGAATGGGAAGGAGTTGGATATCACATTTCATGTTATAGGAAGGGTCTCAGGATTGGAATGGGAAGGACTTGGATATCATATCTCATGCTATAGGACGGGTCTCAGGTTTGTTATTAGAATCATTGAGATATCATATTGCATGCTGTAGGAAGGGTCTAAGGATTGGAATAGGAAGGACCTGGATATCACATCTCATGCTATAGATAGGCTCTTAGGTTTGGAAAGGGAAGGAGTTGGATATCACATTTCATGTTAGAGGAAGGATCTCAGGTTTGGTATTAGAAGCATTGAGATATCACATCTCATGCTATAGGAAGGGTCTCAGGATTGGAATGGGAAGTAGTTGGATATCACATCTCATGCTATAGGAAGGGTCTCAGGTTTCGTATAAGCATTGCGATATCACATCTCATGCTATAGGACGGGTCTCAGGATTGGAATGGAAGGAGTTGGATAACACATCTCATGTTATAGGAAGGATCTCAGGTTTGGTATTAGAATCATTGAGACATCACATCTCATGCTATAGGAAGGGTCTCAGGGTTGGAATGGGAAGGAGTTGGATATCACAACTCATCCAATAGGAAGGGACTCAGGTTTGGAATGGGAAGGAATTGGATATCACATCTCATGTTATAGGAAGGATCTCAGGTTTGGTATTAGAAGCATTGAGATATCACATCCCATGCTATAGGAAGGGTCTCAGGATTGGAATGTGAAGGATTTGGATATCACATCTCATGCTAAAGGAAGGGTCTCAGGTTTGGTATAAGCATTGAGATATCACATCTCTGCTATCGGAAGGGTCTCAGGATTGGATTGGGAAGGAGTTGGATATCCCTTCTCATGCTATAGGAAGTGTCTCAGGTTGGAATGGGAAGGAGTTGGATATCACATCTCATGTTATAGGAAGGGTCTCAGGATTGGAATGGGAAGGATTTGGATATCACATCTCTTGCTATAGGAAGGGTCTCAGGATTGGAATGGGTAGGAGTTGGATATTACTTTCTTGCTATAGGAAGGGTCTCATGTTTGGAATGGGAAGGAGTTGGATATCACATATGCTATAGTTAGTGTCTCAGGTTTGGAACGGGAAGGAGTTGGATATCACATCTCATGTTATAGGAAGGGTCTCAGGTTTGGTATAAGCATTGAGATATCACATCTCTGCTATCGGAAGCGGCTCAGGATTGGAATGGGAAGGAGTTGGATATCACATCTCATGTTATAGTAAGAGTCTCTGGTTTGGTATTAGAATCATTGAGATATCACATCGCATGCTGTAGGAAGGGTCTAAGGATTGGAATGGGATGGACTTGGATATCACATCTCATGCTATAGGTAGGCTCTCAGGTTTGGTATAAGCATTGAGATGTCACATCTCATGCTATAGGAAGGGTCTCAGGATTGGAATGGGAAGGATTTGGATATCACATCTCATGCTATAGGAAGGGTCTCAGATTTGGTATAAGCATTGAGATATCACATCTCATGCTAAAGGAAGGGTCTCAGGATTGGAATGGGAAGGAGTTGTGTATGACATCTCAGGCCATAGGAAGGGTCTCAGGTTTGGTATAAGCATTGAGATATCACATCTCTGCTATCGGAAGGGTCTCAGGATTGGAATGGGAAGGAGTTGGATATCCCATCTCATGTTATAGGAAGGGTCTCAGGTTTGGTATTACAAGCATAGAGATAACAAATCTCATGATATCGGAAGGGTCTCAGGATTGGAATGGGAAGGAGTTGGATACCACATCTCATGATAAAGGAAGGGTCTAAGGTTTGGAAGGGGAAGGATTTGGATATCACATCTCATGTTATAGGACGGGTCTCAGGTTTGGTATTAGAAGCATTGAGATATCAAGTCTCATGGTATAAGAAGGGTCTCAGAATTGGAATGGGAAGGAGTTGGATATCACACCTCAAGCTATAGGAAGGGTCTCAGGATTGGAATGGGAAGGAGTTTGATATCACATCTCATGCCATAGTATGGGTCTCAGGTTTGGTAGAAGCATTGGGATATCACATCTCATGCTATCGGAAGGGTATCAGTATTGGATTTTGAAGAAGTTGGATATCCCATCTCATGCTATAGGAAGGGTCTCAGGTTGGAATGGGAAGGAGTTGGATATCACATTTCATGTTATAGGAAGGGTCTCAGGATTGGAATGGGAAGGACTTGGATATCATATCTCATGCTATAGGACGGGTCTCAGGTTTGTTATTAGAATCATTGAGATATCATATTGCATGCTGTAGGAAGGGTCTAAGGATTGGAATAGGAAGGACCTGTATATTACATCTCATGCTATAGATAGGCTCTTAGGTTTGGAAAGGGAAGGAGTTGGATATCACATTTCATGTTAGAGGAAGGATCTCAGGTTTGGTATTAGAAGCATTGAGATATCACATCTCATGCTATAGGAAGGGTCTCAGGATTGGAATGGGAAGTAGTTGGATATCACATCTCATGCTATAGGAAGGGTCTCAGGTTTCGTATAAGCATTGCGATATCACATCTCATGCTATAGGACGGGTCTCAGGGTTGGAATGGGAAGGAGTTGGATATCACAACTCATCCAATAGGAAGGGTCTCAGGTTTGGAATGGGAAGGAATTGGATATCACATCTCATGTTATAGGAAGGATCTCAGGTTTGGTATTAGAAGCATTGAGATATCACATCCCATGCTATAGGAAGGGTCTCAGGATTGGAATGTGAAGGATTTGGATATCACATCTCATGCTAAAGGAAGGGTCTCAGGTTTCTTAGAAGCATTGAGATATCACGTCTCTGCTATCGGAAGGGTCTCAGGATTGGATTGGGAAGGAGTTGGATATCCCTTCTCATGCTATAGGAAGGGTCTCAGGTTTGGTATTAGAAGCATTGAGATATCACATCTCATGCTATAGGAAGGGTCTCAGGATTGGAATGGGAAGGACTTGGATATCACATCTCATGCTATAGGGAGGGTCTCAAGTTTGATATTAGAAGCTTTGAGATATCACATCTCATGATATCGGAAGGGTCTCAGGATTGGAATGGGAAGGAGTTGGATATCACATCTCATGATAAAGGAAGGGTCTAAGGTTTGGAAGGGGAAGGATTTGGATATCACATCTCATGTTATATTACGGGTCTCAGGTTTGGTATTAGAAGCATTGAGATATCAAGTCTCAGAGTATAGGAAGGGTCTCAGAATTGGAATGGGAAGGAGTTGGATATCACATCTCAAGCAATAGGAAGGGTATCAGGATTTGAATGGGAAGGACTTGGATATCAGATCTCATGCTATAGGAAGGCTCTCAGGTTTGGAAGGGGAAAGAGTTGGATATCACATTTCATGTTAGAGGTAGGATCTCAGGTTTGGTATTAGAGGCATTGAGATATCACATCTCATGCTATCAGAAGGGTCTCGGGAATGGAATGGGAAGGAGTTGGATATCACATCTCATGCTAAAGGGAGGGTCTCAGGTTTGGAAGGGGAAGGATTTGGATATCACATCTCATGTTATAGGAAGGATCTCAGGTTTGGTATTAGAAGCATTGAGATATCACATCTCATGCTATCGGAAGGATCTCAGGTTTGGTATTAGAAGCATTGAGATATCACATCTCATGCTATCAGAAGGGTCTCAGGATTGGAATGGGAAGGAGTTGGATATCACATCTCATGCTAAAGGGAGGGTCTCAGGTTTGGAAGGGGAAGGATTTGGATATCACATCTCATGTTATCGGAAGGATCTCACGTTTGGTATTAGAAGTATTGAGATATCATATCTCATGCTATAGGAAGGGTCTCAGGATTGGAATGGGAAGGAGTTGGATATCACATCTCATGCTATAGGAAGTGTCTCAGGATTGTAATGGGAAGGACTTGGATATCACATCTCATGCTATAGGTAGGGTCTCAAGTTTGATATTAGAAGCATTGAGATATCACATCTCATGCTATAGGAAGGGTCTGAGGATTGGAATGGGAAGGAGTTGGATATCACATCTCATGCTATGGGAAGGGTCTCAGGTTTGGTATAAGCAGTGAGATATCACATCTCATGCTATAGGAAGTGTCTCAGGATTGGAATGGGAAGGAGTTGGATATCACATCTCATGTTATAGGAAGGATCTCAGGTTTGGTATAAGCATTGAGATATCACATCTCTGCTATCGGAAGGGTCTCAGGATTGGAATGGGAAGGAGTTGGATATTCCCATCTCATGTTATAGGAAGGGTCTCAGGTTTGGTATTAGAAGCATTGAGATATCACATCTCATGCTATAGGAAGGGTCTCAGGATTGGAATGGGAAGGAGTTGGATATCACATCTCATGATAAAGGAAGGGTCTAAGGTTTGGAAGGGGAAGGATTTGGATATCACATCTCATGTTATATTACGGGTCTCACGTTTGTATTAGAAGCATTGAGATATCAAGTCTCATAGTATAGGAAGGGTCTCAGAATTGGAATGGGAAGGAGTTGGATATCACATCTCAAGTTATAGGAAGGGTCTCGGGATTGGAATGGGAAGGACTTGGATATCACATCTCATGCTATAGGAAGGCTCTCAGGTTTGGAAGGGGAAAGAGTTGGATATCACATTTCATGTTAGAGGTAGGATCTCAGGTTTGGTATTAGAGGCATTGAGATATCACATCTCATGCTATCAGAAGGGTCTCAGGAATGGAATGGGAAGGAGTTGGATATCACATCTAATGCTAAAGGGAGGGTCTCAGGTTTGGAAGGGGAAGGATTTGGATATCACATCTCATGTTATAGGAAGGATCTCAGGTTTGGTATTAGAAGCATTGAGATATCACATCTCATGCTATCGGAAGGATCTCAGGTTTGGTATTAGAAGCATTGAGATATCACATCTCATGCTATCAGAAGAGTCTCAGGATTGGAATAGGAAGGAGTTGGATATCACATCTCATGCTAAAGGGAGGGTCTCAGGATTGGAAGGGGAAGGATTTGGATATCACATCTCATGTTATCGGAAGGATCGCACGTTTGGTATTAGAAGTATTGAGATATCATATCTCATGCTATAGGAAGGGTCTCAGGATTGGAATGGGAAGGAGTTGGATATCACAACTCATCCAATAGGAAGGGTCTCAGGTTTGGAATGGGAAGGAATTGGATATCACATCTCATGTTATAGGAAGGATCTCAGGTTTGGTATTAGAAGCATTGAGATATCACATCCCATGCTATAGGAAGGGTCTCAGGATTGGAATGTGAAGGATTTGGATATCACATCTCATGCTAAAGGAAGGGTCTCAGGTTTCTTAGAAGCATTGAGATATCACGTCTCTGCTATCGGAAGGGTCTCAGGATTGGATTGGGAAGGAGTTGGATATCCCTTCTCATGCTATAGGAAGGGTCTCAGGATTTGAATGGCAAGGAGTTGGATATCACATCTCATGCCATAGGAAGGGTCTCAGGTTTGGTATAAGCATTGAGATATCACATCTCTGCTATCGGAAGGGTCTCAGGATTGGATTGGGAAGGAGTTGGATATCCCTTCTCATGCTATAGGAAGTGTCTCAGGTTGGAATGGGAAGGAGTTGGATATCACATCTCATGTTATAGGAAGGGTCTCAGGATTGGAATGGGAAGGATTTGGATATCACATCTCTTGCTATAGGAAAGGTCTCAGGATTGGAATGGGTAGGAGTTGGATATTACTTTCTTGCTATAGGAAGGGTCTCATGTTTGGAATGGGAAGGAGTTGGATATCACATATGCTATAGTTAGTGTCTCAGGTTTGGAACGGGAAGGAGTTGGATATCACATCTCATGTTATAGGAAGGGTCTCAGGTTTGGTATAAGCATTGAGATATCACATCTCTGCTATCGGAAGCGGCTCAGGATTGGAATGGGAAGGAGTTGGATATCACATCTCATGTTATAGTAAGAGTCTCTGGTTTGGTATTAGAATCATTGAGATATCACATCGCATGCTGTAGGAAGGGTCTAAGGATTGGAATGGGATGGACTTGGATATCACATCTCATGCTATAGGTAGGCTCGCAGGTTTGGTATAAGCATTGAGATATCACATCTCATGCTATAGGAAGGGTCTCAGGATTGGAATGGGAAGGATTTGGATATCACATCTCATGCTATAGGAAGGGTCTCAGATTTGGTATAAGCATTGAGATATCACATCTCATGCTAAAGGAAGGGTCTCAGGATTGGAATGGGAAGGAGTTGTGTATGACATCTCAGGCCATAGGAAGGGTCTCAGGTTTGGTATAAGCATTGAGATATCACATCTCTGCTATCGGAAGGGTCTCAGGATTGGAATGGGAAGGAGTTGGATATCCCATCTCATGTTATAGGAAGGGTCTCAGGTTTGGTATTAGAAGCATAGAGATAACAAAACTCATGATATCGGAAGGGTCTCAGGATTGGAATGGGAAGGAGTTGGATACCACATCTCATGATAAAGGAAGGGTCTAAGGTTTGGAAGGGGAAGGATTTGGATATCACATCTCATGTTATAGGACGGGTCTCAGGTTTGGTATTAGAAGCATTGAGATATCAAGTCTCATGGTATAAGAAGGGTCTCAGAATTGGAATGGGAAGGAGTTGGATATCACACCTCAAGCTATAGGAAGGGTCTCAGGATTGGAATGGGAAGGAGTTTGATATCACATCTCATGCCATAGTATGGGTCTCAGGTTTGGTAGAAGCATTGGGATATCACATCTCATGCTATCGGAAGGGTATCAGTATTGGATTTTGAAGAAGTTGGATATCCCATCTCATGCTATAGGAAGGGTCTCAGGTTGGAATGGGAAGGAGTTGGATATCACATTTCATGTTATAGGAAGGGTCTCAGGATTGGAATGGGAAGGACTTGGATATCATATCTCATGCTATAGGACGGGTCTCAGGTTTGTTATTAGAATCATTGAGATATCATATTGCATGCTGTAGGAAGGGTCTAAGGATTGGAATAGGAAGGACCTGGATATCACATCTCATGCTATAGATAGGCTCTTAGGTTTGGAAAGGGAAGGAGTTGGATATCACATTTCATGTTAGAGGAAGGATCTCAGGTTTGGTATTAGAAGCATTGAGATATCACATCTCATGCTATAGGAAGGGTCTCAGGATTGGAATGGGAAGTAGTTGGATATCACATCTCATGCTATAGGAAGGGTCTCAGGTTTCGTATAAGCATTGCGATATCACATCTCATGCTATAGGACGGGTCTCAGGATTGGAATGGAAGGAGTTGGATAACACATCTCATGTTATAGGAAGGATCTCAGGTTTGGTATTAGAATCATTGAGACATCACATCTCATGCTATAGGAAGGGTCTCAGGGTTGGAATGGGAAGGAGTTGGATATCACAACTCATCCAATAGGAAGGGACTCAGGTTTGGAATGGGAAGGAATTGGATATCACATCTCATGTTATAGGAAGGATCTCAGGTTTGGTATTAGAAGCATTGAGATATCACATCCCATGCTATAGGAAGGGTCTCAGGATTGGAATGTGAAGGATTTGGATATCACATCTCATGCTAAAGGAAGGGTCTCAGGTTTGGTATAAGCATTGAGATATCACATCTCTGCTATCGGAAGGGTCTCAGGATTGGATTGGGAAGGAGTTGGATATCCCTTCTCATGCTATAGGAAGTGTCTCAGGTTGGAATGGGAAGGAGTTGGATATCACATCTCATGTTATAGGAAGGGTCTCAGGATTGGAATGGGAAGGATTTGGATATCACATCTCTTGCTATAGGAAGGGTCTCAGGATTGGAATGGGTAGGAGTTGGATATTACTTTCTTGCTATAGGAAGGGTCTCATGTTTGGAATGGGAAGGAGTTGGATATCACATATGCTATAGTTAGTGTCTCAGGTTTGGAACGGGAAGGAGTTGGATATCACATCTCATGTTATAGGAAGGGTCTCAGGTTTGGTATAAGCATTGAGATATCACATCTCTGCTATCGGAAGCGGCTCAGGATTGGAATGGGAAGGAGTTGGATATCACATCTCATGTTATAGTAAGAGTCTCTGGTTTGGTATTAGAATCATTGAGATATCACATCGCATGCTGTAGGAAGGGTCTAAGGATTGGAATGGGATGGACTTGGATATCACATCTCATGCTATAGGTAGGCTCTCAGGTTTGGTATAAGCATTGAGATGTCACATCTCATGCTATAGGAAGGGTCTCAGGATTGGAATGGGAAGGATTTGGATATCACATCTCATGCTATAGGAAGGGTCTCAGATTTGGTATAAGCATTGAGATATCACATCTCATGCTAAAGGAAGGGTCTCAGGATTGGAATGGGAAGGAGTTGTGTATGACATCTCAGGCCATAGGAAGGGTCTCAGGTTTGGTATAAGCATTGAGATATCACATCTCTGCTATCGGAAGGGTCTCAGGATTGGAATGGGAAGGAGTTGGATATCCCATCTCATGTTATAGGAAGGGTCTCAGGTTTGGTATTACAAGCATAGAGATAACAAATCTCATGATATCGGAAGGGTCTCAGGATTGGAATGGGAAGGAGTTGGATACCACATCTCATGATAAAGGAAGGGTCTAAGGTTTGGAAGGGGAAGGATTTGGATATCACATCTCATGTTATAGGACGGGTCTCAGGTTTGGTATTAGAAGCATTGAGATATCAAGTCTCATGGTATAAGAAGGGTCTCAGAATTGGAATGGGAAGGAGTTGGATATCACACCTCAAGCTATAGGAAGGGTCTCAGGATTGGAATGGGAAGGAGTTTGATATCACATCTCATGCCATAGTATGGGTCTCAGGTTTGGTAGAAGCATTGGGATATCACATCTCATGCTATCGGAAGGGTATCAGTATTGGATTTTGAAGAAGTTGGATATCCCATCTCATGCTATAGGAAGGGTCTCAGGTTGGAATGGGAAGGAGTTGGATATCACATTTCATGTTATAGGAAGGGTCTCAGGATTGGAATGGGAAGGACTTGGATATCATATCTCATGCTATAGGACGGGTCTCAGGTTTGTTATTAGAATCATTGAGATATCATATTGCATGCTGTAGGAAGGGTCTAAGGATTGGAATAGGAAGGACCTGTATATTACATCTCATGCTATAGATAGGCTCTTAGGTTTGGAAAGGGAAGGAGTTGGATATCACATTTCATGTTAGAGGAAGGATCTCAGGTTTGGTATTAGAAGCATTGAGATATCACATCTCATGCTATAGGAAGGGTCTCAGGATTGGAATGGGAAGTAGTTGGATATCACATCTCATGCTATAGGAAGGGTCTCAGGTTTCGTATAAGCATTGCGATATCACATCTCATGCTATAGGACGGGTCTCAGGGTTGGAATGGGAAGGAGTTGGATATCACAACTCATCCAATAGGAAGGGTCTCAGGTTTGGAATGGGAAGGAATTGGATATCACATCTCATGTTATAGGAAGGATCTCAGGTTTGGTATTAGAAGCATTGAGATATCACATCCCATGCTATAGGAAGGGTCTCAGGATTGGAATGTGAAGGATTTGGATATCACATCTCATGCTAAAGGAAGGGTCTCAGGTTTCTTAGAAGCATTGAGATATCACGTCTCTGCTATCGGAAGGGTCTCAGGATTGGATTGGGAAGGAGTTGGATATCCCTTCTCATGCTATAGGAAGGGTCTCAGGTTTGGTATTAGAAGCATTGAGATATCACATCTCATGCTATAGGAAGGGTCTCAGGATTGGAATGGGAAGGACTTGGATATCACATCTCATGCTATAGGGAGGGTCTCAAGTTTGATATTAGAAGCTTTGAGATATCACATCTCATGATATCGGAAGGGTCTCAGGATTGGAATGGGAAGGAGTTGGATATCACATCTCATGATAAAGGAAGGGTCTAAGGTTTGGAAGGGGAAGGATTTGGATATCACATCTCATGTTATATTACGGGTCTCAGGTTTGGTATTAGAAGCATTGAGATATCAAGTCTCAGAGTATAGGAAGGGTCTCAGAATTGGAATGGGAAGGAGTTGGATATCACATCTCAAGCAATAGGAAGGGTATCAGGATTTGAATGGGAAGGACTTGGATATCAGATCTCATGCTATAGGAAGGCTCTCAGGTTTGGAAGGGGAAAGAGTTGGATATCACATTTCATGTTAGAGGTAGGATCTCAGGTTTGGTATTAGAGGCATTGAGATATCACATCTCATGCTATCAGAAGGGTCTCGGGAATGGAATGGGAAGGAGTTGGATATCACATCTCATGCTAAAGGGAGGGTCTCAGGTTTGGAAGGGGAAGGATTTGGATATCACATCTCATGTTATAGGAAGGATCTCAGGTTTGGTATTAGAAGCATTGAGATATCACATCTCATGCTATCGGAAGGATCTCAGGTTTGGTATTAGAAGCATTGAGATATCACATCTCATGCTATCAGAAGGGTCTCAGGATTGGAATGGGAAGGAGTTGGATATCACATCTCATGCTAAAGGGAGGGTCTCAGGTTTGGAAGGGGAAGGATTTGGATATCACATCTCATGTTATCGGAAGGATCTCACGTTTGGTATTAGAAGTATTGAGATATCATATCTCATGCTATAGGAAGGGTCTCAGGATTGGAATGGGAAGGAGTTGGATATCACATCTCATGCTATAGGAAGTGTCTCAGGATTGTAATGGGAAGGACTTGGATATCACATCTCATGCTATAGGTAGGGTCTCAAGTTTGATATTAGAAGCATTGAGATATCACATCTCATGCTATAGGAAGGGTCTGAGGATTGGAATGGGAAGGAGTTGGATATCACATCTCATGCTATGGGAAGGGTCTCAGGTTTGGTATAAGCAGTGAGATATCACATCTCATGCTATAGGAAGTGTCTCAGGATTGGAATGGGAAGGAGTTGGATATCACATCTCATGTTATAGGAAGGATCTCAGGTTTGGTATAAGCATTGAGATATCACATCTCTGCTATCGGAAGGGTCTCAGGATTGGAATGGGAAGGAGTTGGATATTCCCATCTCATGTTATAGGAAGGGTCTCAGGTTTGGTATTAGAAGCATTGAGATATCACATCTCATGCTATAGGAAGGGTCTCAGGATTGGAATGGGAAGGAGTTGGATATCACATCTCATGATAAAGGAAGGGTCTAAGGTTTGGAAGGGGAAGGATTTGGATATCACATCTCATGTTATATTACGGGTCTCACGTTTGTATTAGAAGCATTGAGATATCAAGTCTCATAGTATAGGAAGGGTCTCAGAATTGGAATGGGAAGGAGTTGGATATCACATCTCAAGTTATAGGAAGGGTCTCGGGATTGGAATGGGAAGGACTTGGATATCACATCTCATGCTATAGGAAGGCTCTCAGGTTTGGAAGGGGAAAGAGTTGGATATCACATTTCATGTTAGAGGTAGGATCTCAGGTTTGGTATTAGAGGCATTGAGATATCACATCTCATGCTATCAGAAGGGTCTCAGGAATGGAATGGGAAGGAGTTGGATATCACATCTAATGCTAAAGGGAGGGTCTCAGGTTTGGAAGGGGAAGGATTTGGATATCACATCTCATGTTATAGGAAGGATCTCAGGTTTGGTATTAGAAGCATTGAGATATCACATCTCATGCTATCGGAAGGATCTCAGGTTTGGTATTAGAAGCATTGAGATATCACATCTCATGCTATCAGAAGAGTCTCAGGATTGGAATAGGAAGGAGTTGGATATCACATCTCATGCTAAAGGGAGGGTCTCAGGATTGGAAGGGGAAGGATTTGGATATCACATCTCATGTTATCGGAAGGATCGCACGTTTGGTATTAGAAGTATTGAGATATCATATCTCATGCTATAGGAAGGGTCTCAGGATTGGAATGGGAAGGAGTTGGATATCACATCTCATGCTATAAGGAGGGTCTCAGGATTGGAATGGGAAGGACTTAGATATCACATATCATGCTATAGGGAGGGTCTCAGTTTTGATATTAGAAGCATTGAGATATCACATCTCATGCTATAGGAAGTGTCTCAGGATTGGAATGGGAAGGTGCTGGATATCACATCTCATGCTAAAGGAAGGGTCTCAGGTTTGGAACGGGAAGGATTTGGATATCATATCTCATGTTATAGGAAGGGTCTCAGGTTTGGTATAAGCATTGAGATATCACATCTCTGCTATCGGAAGTGTCTCAGGATTGGAATGGGAAGGAGTTGGATATCCCATCTCATGTTATAGGACGGGTCTCAGGTTTGTTATTAGAATCATTGAGATATCACATCTCATGCTATAGGAAGGGTCTCAGGATTGGAATAGGAAGCAGTTGGATATCACATCTCATGCTATAGGAAGGGTCTCAGGTTTGGTATAAGCATTGAGATATCACATCTCATGCTATAGGACGGGTCTCAGGATTGGAATGGAAGGAGTTGGATATCACATCTCATGTTATAGGAAGGATCTCAGGTTTGGTATTAGAAGCATTGAGACATCACATCTCATGCTATAGGAAGGGTCTCAGGGTTGGAATGGGAAGGAGTTGGATATCACATCGCATCCAATAGGAAGGGTCTCAGGTTTGGAATGGGAAGGAATTGGATATCACATCTCATGTTATAGGAAGGATCTCAGGTTTGGTATTAGAAGCATTGAGATATCACATCTCATGCTATAGGAAGGGTCTCAGGATTGGAATGTGAAGGATTTGAATATCACATCTCATGCTAAAGGAAGGGTCTCAGGTTTGGTAGAAGCATTGAGATATCACGTCTCTGCTATCGGAAGGGTCTCAGGATTGGATTGGGAAGGAGTTGGATATCACATCTCATGCCATAGGAAGGGTCTCAGGTTTGGTATAAGCATTGAGATATCACATCTCTGCTATCGGAAGGGTCTCAGGATTGGATTGGGAAGGAGTTGGATATCCCTTCTCATGCTATAGGAAGTGTCTCAGGTTGGAATGGGAAGGAGTTGGATATCACATCTCATGTTATAGGAAGGGTCTCAGGATTGGAATGGGAAGGATTTGGATATCACATCTCTTGCTATAGGAAGGGTCTCAGGATTGGAATGGGTAGGAGTTGGATATTACTTTCTTGCTATAGGAAGTGTCTCATGTTTGGAATGGGAAGGAGTTGGATATCACATATGCTATAGTTAGTGTCTCAGGTTTGGAACGGGAAGGAGTTGGATATCACATCTCATGTTATAGGAAGGGTCTCAGGTTTGGTATAAGCATTGAGATATCACATCTCTGCTATCGGAAGCGGCTCAGGATTGGAATGGGAAGGAGTTGGATATCCCATCTCATGTTATAGGAAGAGTCTCTGGTTTGGTATTAGAATCATTGAGATATCACATTGCATGCTGTAGGAAGGGTCTAAGGATTGGAATGGGATGGACTTGGATATCACATCTCATGCTATAGGTAGGCTCTCAGGTTTGGTATAAGCATTGAGATATCACATCTCATGCTATAGGAAGGGTCTCAGGATTGGAATGGGAAGGAATTGGATATCACATCTCATGCTATAGGAAGGGTCTCAGATTTGGTATAAGCATTGAGATATCACATCTCATGCTAAAGGAAGGGTCTCAGGATTGGAATGGGAAGGAGTTGTATATGACATCTCAGGCCATAGGAAGGTTCTCAGGTTTGGTATAAGCATTGAGATATCACATCTCTGCTATCGGAAGGGTCTCAGGATTGAAATGGGAAGGAGTTGGATTTCCCATCTCATGTTATAGGAAGGGTCTCAGGTTTGGTATTAGAAGCATAGAGATATCACATCTCATGCTATAGGAAGGGTCTCAGGATTTGAATGGCAAGGAGTTGGATATCACATCTCATGCCATAGGAAGGGTCTCAGGTTTGGTATAAGCATTCAGATATCACATCTCTGCTATCGGAAGGGTCTCAGGATTGGATTGGGAAGGAGTTAGATATCCCTTCTCATGCTATAGGGAGGGTCTCAAGTTTGATATTAGAAGCATTGAGATAACAAATCTCATGATATCGGAAGGGTCTCAGGATTGGAATGGGAAGGAGTTGGATATCACATCTCATGATAAAGGAAGGGTCTAAGGTTTGGAAGGGGAAGGATTTGGATATCACATCTCATGTTATAGGACGGGTCTCAGGTTTGGTATTAGAAGCATTGAGATATCAAGTCTCATGGTATAAGAAGGGTCTCAGAATTGGAATGGGAAGGAGTTGGATATCACACCTCAAGCTATAGGAAGTGTCTCAGGTTGGAATGGGAAGGACTTGGATATCACATCTCATGTTATAGGAAGGGTCTCAGGATTGGAATGGGAAGGACTTGGATGTCACATCTCATGCTATAGGGAGGGTCTCAAGTTTGATATTAGAAGCATTGAGATAACAAATCTCATGATATCGGAAGGGTCTCAGGATTGGAATGGGAAGGAGTTGGATATCACATCTCATGATAAAGGAAGGGTCTAAGGTTTGGAAGGGGAAGGATTTGGATATCACATCTCATGTTATAGGACGGGTCTCAGGTTTGGTATTAGAAGCATTGAGATATCAAGTCTCATGGTATAAGAAGGGTCTCAGAATTGGAATGGGAAGGAGTTGGATATCACACCTCAAGCTATAGGAAGGGTCTCAGGATTGGAATGGGAAGGACTTGGATATCACATCTCATGCTATAGGGAGGGTCTCAAGTTTGATATTAGAAGCTTTGAGATATCACATCTCATGATATCGGAAGGGTCTCAGGATTGGAATGGGAAGGAGTTGGATATCACATCTCATGATAAAGGAAGGGTCTAAGGTTTGGAAGGGGAAGCATTTGGATATCACATCTCATGTTATATTACGGGTCTCACGTTTGTATTAGAAGCATTGAGATATCAAGTCTCATAGTATAGGAAGAGTCTCAGAATTGGAACGGGAAGGAGTTGGATATCACATCTCAAGCTATAGGAAGGGTCTCAGGATTGGAATGGGGAGGACTTGGATATCACATCTCATGCTATAGGAAGGCTCTCAGGTTTGGAAGGGGAAATAGTTGGATATCACATTTCATGTTAGAGGTAGGATCTCAGGTTTGGTATTAGAGGCATTGAGATATCAC
Organism: Ambystoma mexicanum; assembly: GCF_040938575.1. NCBI lineage: Eukaryota > Metazoa > Chordata > Amphibia > Caudata > Ambystomatidae > Ambystoma > Ambystoma mexicanum. The sequence goes on from NW_027182444.1 coordinate 15,947,392, forward strand.
ATCTCATGCTATCAGAAGGGTCTCAGGAATGGAATGGGAAGGAGTTGGATATCACATCTCATGCTAAAGGGAGGGTCTCAGGTTTGGAAGGGGAAGGATTTGGATATCACATCTCATGTTATAGGAAGGATCTCAGGTTTGGTATTAGAAGCATTGAGATATCACATCTCATGCTATCGGAAGGATCTCAGGTTTGGTATTAGAAGCATTGAGATATCACATCTCATGCTATCAGAAGAGTCTCAGGATTGGAATAGGAAGGAGTTGGATATCACATCTCATGCTAAAGGGAGGGTCTCAGGATTGGAAGGGGAAGGATTTGGATATCACATCTCATGTTATCGGAAGGATCTCACGTTTGGTATTAGAAGTATTGAGATATCATATCTCATGCTATAGGAAGGGTCTCAGGATTGGAATGGGAAGGAGTTGGATATCACATCTCATGCTATAGGGAGGGTCTCAGGATTGGAATGGGAAGGACTTAGATATCACATATCATGCTATAGGGAGGGTCTCAGTTTTGATATTAGAAGCATTGAGATATCACATCTCATGCTATAGGAAGTGTCTCAGGATTGGAATGGGAAGGTGCTGGATATCACATCTCATGCTAAAGGAAGGGTCTCAGGTTTGGAACGGGAAGGATTTGGATATCACATCTCAGGTTATAGGAAGGGTCTCAGGTTTGGTATAAGCATTGAGATATCACATCTCTGCTATCGGAAGTGTCTCAGGATTGGAATGGGAAGGAGTTGGATATCCCATCTCATGTTATAGGACGGGTCTCAGGTTTGTTATTAGAATCTTTGAGATATCATATTGCATGCTGTAGGAAGGGTCTAAGGGTTGGAATGGGAAGGACTTGGATATCACATCTCATGCTATAGATAGGCTCTTAGGTTTGGAAAGGGAAGGAGTTGGATATCAAATTTCATGTTAGAGGAAGGATCTCAGGTTTGGTATTAGAAGCATTGAGATATCACATCTCATGCTATAGGAAGGGTCTCAGGATTGGAATGGGAAGCAGTTGGATATCACATCTCATGCTATAGGAAGGGTCTCAGGTTTGGTATAAGCATTGAGATATCACATCTCATGCTATAGGACGGGTCTCAGGATTGGAATGGAAGGAGTTGGATATCACATCTCATGTTATAGGAAGGATCTCAGGTTTGGTATTAGAAGCATTGAGACATCACATCTCATGCTATAGGAAGGGTCTCAGGGTTGGAATGGGAAGGAGTTGGATATCACATCTCATCCAATAGGAAGGGTCTCAGGTTTGGAATGGGAAGGAATTGGATATCACATCTCATGTTATAGGAAGGATCTCAGGTTTGGTATTAGAAGCATTGAGATATCACATCTCATGCTATAGGAAGGGTCTCAGGATTGGAATGTGAAGGATTTGGATATCACATCTCATGCTAAAGGAAGGGTCTCAGGTTTGGTAGAAGCATTGAGATATCACGTCTCTGCTATCGGAAGGGTCTCAGGATTGGATTGGGAAGGAGTTGGATATCACATCTCATGCCATAGGAAGGGTCTCAGATTTGGTATAAGCATTGAGATATCACATCTCTGCTATCGGAAGGGTCTCAGGATTGGATTGGGAAGGAGTTGGATATCCCTTCTTATGCTATAGGAAGTGTCTCAGGTTGGAATGGGAAGGAGTTGGATATCACATCTCATGTTATAGGAAGGGTCTCAGGATTGGAATGGGAAGGATTTGAATATCACATCTCTTGCTATAGGAAGGGTCTCAGGATTGGAATGGGTAGGAGTTGGATATTACTTTCTTGCTATAGGAAGGGTCTCATGTTTGGAATGGGAAGGAGTTGGATATCACATATGCTATAGTTAGTGTCTCAGGTTTGGAACGGGAAGGAGTTGGATATCACATCTCATGTTATAGGAAGGGTCTCAGGTTTGGTATAAGCATTGAGATATCACATCTCTGCTATCGGAAGCGGCTCAGGATTGGAATGGGAAGGAGTTGGATATCCCATCTCATGTTATAGGAAGAGTCTCTGGTTTGGTAGAATCATTGAGATATCACATCGCATGCTGTAGGAAGGGTCAAAGGATTGGAATGGGATGGACTTGGATATCACATCTCATGCTATAGGTAGGCTCTCAGGTTTGGTATAAGCATTGAGATATCACATCTCATGCTATAGGAAGGGTCTCAGGATTGGAATGGGAAGGAATTGGATATCACATCTCATGCTATAGGAAGGGTCTCAGATTTGGTATAAGCATTGAGATATCACTTCTCATGCTAAAGGAAGGGTCTCAGGATTGGAATGTGAAGGATTTGGATATCACATCTCATGCTAAAGGAAGGGTCTCAGGTTTGGTAGAAGCATTGAGATATCACGTCGCTGCTATCGGAAGGGTCTCAGGATTGGATTGGGAAGGAGTTGGATATCCCTTCTCATGCTATAGGAAGAGTCTCAGGATTGGAATGGGAAGGATTTGGATATCACATCTCTTGCTATAGGAAGGGTCTCAGGATTGGAATGGGTAGGAGTTGGATATTACTTTCTTGCTATAGGAAGGGTCTCATGTTTGGAATGGGAAGGAGTTGGATATCACATATGCTATAGTTAGTGTCTCAGGTTTGGAACGGGAAGGAGTTGGATATCACATCTCATGTTATAGGAAGGATCTCAGGTTTGGTATTAGAAGCATTGAGACATCACATCTCATGCTATAGGAAGGGTCTCAGGGTTGGAATGGGAAGGAGTTGGATATCACATCTCATCCAATAGGAAGGGTCTCAGGTTTGGAATGGGAAGGAATTGGATATCACATCTCATGTTATAGGAAGGATCTCAGGTTTGGTATTAGAAGCATTGAGATATCACATCTCATGCTATAGGAAGGGTCTCAGGATTGGAATGTGAAGGATTTGGATATCACATCTCATGCTAAAGGAAGGGTCTCAGGTTTGGTAGAAGCATTGAGATATCACGTCTCTGCTATCGGAAGGGTCTCAGGATTGGATTGGGAAGGAGTTGGATATCACATCTCATGCCATAGGAAGGGTCTCAGGTTTGGTATAAGCATTGAGATATCACATCTCTGCTATCGGAAGGGTCTCAGGATTGGATTGGGAAGGAGTTGGATATCCCTTCTTATGCTATAGGAAGTGTCTCAGGTTGGAATGGGAAGGAGTTGGATATCACATCTCATGTTATAGGAAGGGTCTCAGGATTGGAATGGGAAGTATTTGAATATCACATCTCTTGCTATAGGAAGGGTCTCAGGATTGGAATGGGTAGGAGTTGGATATTACTTTCTTGCTATAGGAAGGGTCTCATGTTTGGAATGGGAAGGAGTTGGATATCACATATGCTATAGTTAGTGTCTCAGGTTTGGAACGGGAAGGAGTTGGATATCACATCTCATGTTATAGGAAGGGTCTCAGGTTTGGTATAAGCATTGAGATATCACATCTCTGCTATCGGAAGCGGCTCAGGATTGGAATGGGAAGGAGTTGGATATCCCATCTCATGTTATAGGAAGAGTCTCTGGTTTGGTAGAATCATTGAGATATCACATCGCATGCTGTAGGAAGGGTCAAAGGATTGGAATGGGATGGACTTGGATATCACATCTCATGCTATAGGTAGGCTCTCAGGTTTGGTATAAGCATTGAGATATCACATCTCATGCTATAGGAAGGGTCTCAGGATTGGAATGTGAAGGATTTGGATATCACATCTCATGCTAAAGGAAGGGTCTCAGGTTTGGTAGAAGCATTGAGATATCACGTCGCTGCTATCGGAAGGGTCTCAGGATTGGATTGGGAAGGAGTTGGATATCCCTTCTCATGCTATCGGAAGGGTCTCAGGATTGGATTGGGAAGGAGTTGAATATCCCTTCTCATGCTATAGGAAGTGTCTCAGGTTGGAATGGGAAGGAGTTGGATATCACATCTCATGTTATAGGAAGGGTCTCAGGATTGGAATGGGTAGGAGTTGGATATTACTTTCTTGCTATAGGAAGGGTCTCATGTTTGGAATGGGAAGGAGTTGGATATCACATATGCTATAGTTAGTGTCTCAGGTTTGGAACGGGAAGGAGTTGGATATCACATCTCATGTTATAGGAAGGGTCTCAGGTTTGGTATAAGCATTGAGATATCACATCTCTGCTATCGGAAGCGGCTCAGGATTGGAATGGGAAGGAGTTGGCTATCCCATCTCAGGTTATAGGAAGAGTCTCTGGTTTGGTATTAGAATCATTGAGATATCACATCGCATGCTGTAGGAAGGGTCTAAGGATTGGAATGGGATGGACTTGGATATCACATCTCATGTTATAGGTAGGCTCTCAGGTTTGGTATAAGCATTGAGATATCACATCTCATGCTATAGGAAGGGTCTCAGGATTGGAATGGGAAGGAATTGGATATCACATCTCATGCTATAGGAAGGGTCTCAGATTTAGTATAAGCATTGAGATATCACATCTCATGCTAAAGGAAGGGTCTCAGGATTGGAATGGGAAGGAGTTGTATATGACATCTCAGGCCATAGGAAGGTTCTCAGGTTTGGTATAAGCATTGAGATATCACATCTCTGCTATCGGAAAGGTCTCAGGATTGGAATGGGAAGGAGTTGGATATCCCATCTCATGTTATAGGAAGGGTCTCAGGATTGGAATGGGAAGGACTTGGATGTCACATCTCATGCTATAGGGAGGGTCTCAGGTTTGGTATTAGAAGCATAGAGATATCACATCTCATGCTATAGGAAGGGTCTCAGGATTGGAATGGGAAGGACTTGGATGTCACATCTCATGCTATAGGGAGGGTCTCAAGTTTGATATTAGAAGCATTGAGATAACAAATCTCATGATATCGGAAGGGTCTCAGGATTGGAATGGGAAGGAGTTGGATATCACATCTCATGATAAAGGAAGGGTCTAAGGTTTGGAAGGGGAAGGATTTGGATATCACATCTCATGTTATAGGACGGGTCTCAGGTTTGGTATTAGAAGCATTGAGATATCAAGTCTCATGGTATAAGAAGGGTCTCAGAATTGGAATGGGAAGGAGTTGGATATCACACCTCAAGCTATAGGAAGGGTCTCAGGATTGGAATGGGAAGGAGTTTGATATCACATCTCATGCCATAGTATGGGTCTCAGGTTTGGTAGAAGCATTGGGATATCACATCTAATGCTATCGGAAGGGTATCAGTATTGGATTTGGAAGAAGTTGGATATCCCATCTCATGCTATAGGAAGGGTCTCAGGTTGGAATGGGAAGGAGTTGGATATCACATTTCATGTTATAGGAAGGGTCTCAGGATTGGAATGGGAAGGACTTGGATATCATATCTCATGCTATAGGACGGGTCTCAGGTTTGTTATTAGAATCATTGAGATATCATATTGCATGCTGTAGGAAGGGTCTAAGGATTGGAATGGGAAGGACCTGGATATCACATCTCATGCTATAGATAGGCTCTCAGGTTTGGAAAGGGAAGGAGTTGGATATCACATCTCATGTTATAGGATGGATCTCAGGTTTGGTATTAGAAGTATTGAGATATCACATCTCATGTTATCGGAAGGATCTCAGGTTTGGTATTAGAAGTATTGAGATATCACATCTCATGCTATAGGAAGGGTCTCAGGATTGGAATGGGAAGGAGTTGGATATCACATCTCATGCTAAAGGAAGGGTCTCAGGTTTGGTAGAAGCATTGAGATATCACATCTCATGCTATAGGAAGGGTCTCAGGATTGGAATGGGAAGGACTTAGATATCACATATCATGCTATAGGGAGGGTCTCAGTTTTGATATTAGAAGCATTGAGATATCACATCTCATGCTATCGGAAGTGTCTCAGGATTGGAATGGGAAGGAGCTGGATATCACATCTCATGCTAAAGGAAGGGTCTCAGGTTTGGAACGGGAAGGAGTTGGATATCACATCTCATGTTATAGGAAGGGTCTCAGGTTTGGTATAAACATTGAGATATCACATCTCTGCTATCGGAAGTGTCTCAGGATTGGAATGGGAAGGAGTTGGATATCCCATCTCAGGTTATAGGACGGGTCTCAGGTTTGTTATTAGAATCATTGAGATATCATATTGCATGCTGTAGGAAGGGTCTAAGGGTTGGAATGTGAAGGACTTGGATATCACATCTCATGCTATAGATAGGCTCTTAGGTTTGGAAAGGGAAGGAGTTGGATATCACATTTCATGTTAGAGGAAGAATCTCAGGTTTGGTATTAGAAGCATTGAGATATCACATCTCATGCTAGTGGAAGGGTCTTAGGATTGGAATGGGGAGGAGTTGGATATCACATCTCATGCTATAGGAAGGGTCTCAGGTTTGGTATAAGCAATGAGATATCACATCTCATGCTATAGGACGGGTCTCAGGATTGGAATGGAAGGAGTTGGATATCACATCTCATGTTATAGGAAGGATCTCAGGTTTGGTATTAGGAGCATTGAGACATCACATCTCATGCTATAGGAAGGGTCTCAGGGTTGGAATGGGAAGGAGTTGGATATCACATCTCATCCAATAGGAAGGGTCTCAGGTTTGGAATGGGAAGGAATTGGATATCACATCTCATGTTATAGGAAGGATCTCAGGTTTGGTATTAGAAGCATTGAGATATCACATCTCATGCTATAGGAAGGGTCTCAGGATTGGAATGTGAAGGATTTGGATATCACATCTCATGCTAAAGGAAGGGTCTCAGGTTTGGTAGAAGCATTGAGATATCACGTCTCTGCTATCGGAAGGGTCTCAGGATTGGATTGGGAAGGAGTTGGATATCCATTTTCATGCTATAGGAAGGGTCTCAGGTTGGAATGGGAAGGAGTTGGATATCACATCTCATGTTATAGGAAGGGTCTCAGGATTCGAATGGGAAGGAGTTGGATACCACATCTCATGATAAAGGAAGGGTCTAAGGTTTGGAAGGGGAAGGATTTGGATATCACATCTCATGTTATAGGACGGTCTCAGGTTTGGTATTAGAAGCAGTGAGATATCAAGTCTCATGGTATAAGAAGGGTCTCAGAATTGGAATGGGAAGGAGTTGGATATCACACCTCAAGCTATAGGAAGGGTCTCAGGATTGGAATGGGAAGGAGTTTGATATCATATCTCATGCCATAGTATGGCTCTCAGGTTTGGTAGAAGCATTGGGATATCACATCTCATGCTATCGGAAGGGTATCAGTATTGGATTTGGACGAAGTTGGATATCCCATCTCATGCTATAGGAAGGGTCTCAGGTTGGAATGGGAAGGAGTTGGATATCACATTTCATGTTATAGGAAGGGTCTCAGGATTGGAATGGGAAGGACTTGGATATCATATCTCATGCTATAGGACGGGTCTCAGGTTTGTTATTAGAATCATTGAGATATCATATTGCATGCTGTAGGAAGGGTCTAAGGATTGGAATGGGAAGGACTTGGATATCACATCTCATGCTATAGGTAGGCTCTCAGGTTTGGAAAGGGAAGGAGTTCGATATCACATTTCATGTTAGAGGAAGGATCTCAGGTTTGGTATTAGAAGCATTGAGATATCACATCTCATGCTATAGGAAGGGTCTCAGGATTGGAATGGGAAGTAGTTGGATATCACATCTCATGCTATAGGAAGGGTCTCAGGTTTGGTATAAGCATTGAGATATCACATCTCATGCTATAGGACGGGTCTCAGGATTGGAATGGAAGGAGTTGGATATCACATCTCATGTTATAGGAAGGATCTCAGGTTTGGTATTAGAAGCATTGAGACATCACATCTCATGCTATAGGAAGGGTCTCAGGGTTGGAATGGGAAGGAGTTGGATATCACATCTCATCCAATAGGAAGGGTCTCAGGTTTGGAATGGGAAGGAATTGCATATCACATCTCATGTTATAGGAAGGATCTCAGGTTTGGTATTAGAAGCATTGAGATATCACATCTCATGCTATAGGAAGGGTCTCAGGATTGGAATGTGAAGGATTTGGATATCACATCTCATGCTAAAGGAAGGGTCTCAGGTTTGGTAGAAGCATTGAGATATCACGTCTCTGCTATCGGAAGGGTCTCAATACTTCTAATACCAAACCTGAGATCCTTCCGATAACATGAGATGTGATATCTCAATACTTCTAATACCAAACCTGAGATCCATCCTATAACATGAGATGTGATATCCAACTCCTTCCCTTTCCAAACCTAAGAGCCTATCTATAGCATGAGATGTGATATCCAGGTCCTTCCCATTCCAATCCTTAGACCCTTCCTACAGCATGCAATATGATATCTCAATGATTCTAATAACAAACCTGAGACCCGTCCTATTGCATGAGATATGATATCCAAGTACTTCCCATTCCAATCCTGAGACCCTTCCTATAACATGAAATGTGATATCCAACTCCTTCCCATTCCAACCTGAGACCCTTCCTATAGCATGAGATGGGATATCCAACTTCTTCCAAATCCAATACTGATACCCTTCCGATAGCATGAGATGTGATATCCCAATGCTTCTACCAAACCTGAGACCCATACTCTGGCATGAGATGTGATATCAAACTCCTTCACATTCCAATCCTGAGACCCTTCGTATAGCTTGAGGTGTGATATCCAACTCCTTCCCATTCCAATTCTGAGACCCTTCTTATACCATGAGACTTGATATCTCAATGCTTCTAATACCAAACCTGAGACCCGTCCTATAACATGAGATGTGATATCCAAATCCTTCCCCTTCCAAACCTTAGACCCTTCCTTTATCATGAGATGTGATATCCAACTCCTTCCCATTCCAATCCTGAGACCCTTCCGATATCATGAGATTTGTTATCTCAATGCTTCTAATATCAAACTTGAGACCCTCCCTATAGCATGAGATGTGACATCCAAGTCCTTCCCATTCCAATCCTGAGACCCTTCCTATAGCATGAGATGTGATATCTCTATGCTTCTAATACCAAACCTGAGACCCTTCCTATAACATGAGATGGGATATCCAACTCCTTCCCATTCCAATCCTGAGACCTTTCCGATAGCAGAGATGTGATATCTCAATGCTTTTACCAAACCTGAGAACCTTCCTATGGCCTGAGATGTCATATACAACTCCTTCCCATTCCAATCCTGAGACCCTTCCTTTAGCATGAGATGTGATATCTCAATGCTTATACCAAATCTGAGACCCTTCCTATAGCATGAGATGTGATATCTCAATGCTTATACCAGACCTGAGAGCCTACCTATAACATGAGATGTGATATCCAAGTCCATCCCATTCCAATCCTTAGACCCTTCCTACAGCATGCGATGTGATATCTCAATGATTCTAATACCAAACCAGAGACTCTTCCTATAACATGAGATGGGATATCCAACTCCTTCCCATTCCAATCCTGAGCCGCTTCCGATAGCAGAGATGTGATATCTCAATGCTTATACCAAACCTGAGACCCTTCCTATAACATGAGATGTGATATCCAACTCCTTCCCGTTCCAAACCTGAGACACTAACTATAGCATATGTGATACCCACCTCCTTCCCATTCCAAACATGAGACCCTTCCTATAGCAAGAAAGTAATATCCAACTCCTACCCATTCCAATCCTGAGACCCTTCCTATAGCAAGAGATGTGATATCCAAATCCTTCCCATTCCAATCCTGAGACCCTTCCTATAACATGAGATGTGATATCCAACTCCTTCCCATTCCAACCTGAGACACTTCCTATAGCATGAGAAGGGATATCCAACTCCTTCCCAATCCAATCCTGAGACCGTTCTGATAGCAGAGATGTGATATCTCAATGCTTATACCAAACCTGAGACCCTTCCTATGGCATGAGATGTGATATCCAACTCCTTGCCATTCAAATCCTGAGACCCTTCCTATAGCATGAGAAGGGATATCCAACTCCTTCCCAATCCAATCCTGAGACCCTTCCGAAAGCAGAGACGTGATATCTCAATGCTTCTACCAAACCTGAGACCCTTCCTTTAGCATGAGATGTGATATCCAAATCCTTCACATTCCAATCCTGAGACCCTTCCTATAGCATGAGATGTGATATCTCAATGCTTCTAATACGAAACCTGAGATCCTTCCTATAACATGAGATGTGATATCCAATTCCTTCCCATTCCAAACCTGAGACCCTTCCTATTGGATGAGATGTGATATCCAACTCCTTCCCATTCCAACCCTGAGACCCTTCCTATAGCATGAGATGTGATGTCTCAATGCTTCTAATACCAAACCTGAGATCCTTCCTATAACATGAGATGTGATATCCAACTCCTTCCATTCCAATCCTGAGACCCGTCCTATAGCATGAGATGTGATATCTCAATGCTTATACCAAACCTGAGACCCTTCCTATAGCATGAGATGTGATATCCAACTGCTTCCCATTCCAATCCTGAGACCCTTCCTATAGCATGAGATGTGATATCTCAATGCTTCTAATACCAAACCTGAGATCCTTCCTCTATTATGAAATGTGATATCCAACTCCTTCCCTTTCCAAACCTAAGAGCCTATCTATAGCATAAGATGTGATATCCAAGTCCTTCACATTCCAACCCTTAGACCCTTCCTACAGCATGCAATATGATATCTCAATGATTCTAATAACAAACCTGAGACCCGTCCTATAACATGAGATGGGATATCCAACTCCTTCCCATTCCAATCCTGAGACACTTCCGATAGCAGAGATGTGATATCTCAATGCTTATACCAAACCTGAGACCCTTCCTATAACATGAGATGTGATATCCAAATCCTTCCCGTTCCAAACCTGAGACCCTTCCTTTAGCATGAGATGTGATATCCAGCTCCTTCCCATTCCAATCCTGAGACACTTCCGATAGCATGAGATGTGATATCTCAATGCTTCTAATATCAAAACTGAGACCCTCCCTATAGCATGATATGTGATATCTAAGTCCTTCCCATTCCAATCCTGAGACCCTCCCTATAGCATGAGATGTGATATCCAACTCCTTCCCATTCCAATCCTGAGACCCTTCCTATAGCATGAGATATGATATCTCAATACTTCCAATACCAAACGTGAGATCCTTCCGATAACATGAGATGTGATATCCAAATCCTTCCCCTTCCAAACCTGAGACCCTCCCTTTAGCATGAGATGTGATATCCAACTCCTGCCCATTCCATTCCTGAGACCCTTCTGATAGCATGAGATGTGATATCTCAATGCCTCTAATACCAAACCTGAGATCCTACCTCTAACATGAAATGTGATATCCAACTCTTTCCCCTTCCAAACCTGAGAGCCTTCCTATAGCATGAGATGTGATATCCAAGTCCTTCCCATTCCAATCCTGAGACCCTTCCTATAGCTTGAGATGTGATATCCAACTCCTTCCCATTCCAATTCTGAGACCCTTCCTATACTATGAGACTTGATATCTCAATGCTTCTAATACCAAAGGTGAGACCCGTAATATAACATGAGATGTGATATCCAAATCCTTCCCCTTCCAAACCTTAGACCCTTCCTTTATCATGAGATGTGATATCCAACTCCTTCCCATTCCAATCCTGAGACCCTTCCGATATCATGAGATGTGATATCTCAAAGCTTCTAATATCAAACTTGAGACCCTCCCTATAGCATGAGATGTGATATCCAAGTCCTTCCCATTCCAATCCTGAGACCCTTCCTATAGCATGAGATGTGATATCTCAATGCTTCTAATATCAATCTTGAGACCCCACCTATAGCATGAGATGTGATATCCAAGTCCTTCCCATTACAATCCTGAGACACTTCCTATAGCATGAGATGTGATATCCAACTCCTTCCCATTCCAATCCTGAGACCCTTCCTATAGCATGAGATATGATATCTCAATACTTCTAATACCAAACGTGAGATCCTTCCGATAACATGAGATGTGATATCCAAATCCTTCCCCTTCCAAACCTGAGACCCTCCTCCCAGGGAAACTAAAACTACCTCAGCCTCTATCCCGCTGGGAAATGAGTCTGAGGAGAAGGATGCTCCTGTAATCTCTTCTTCCTCGTAGGAGGAGAAGGCCAGATTAGCGGAGTGGACCCCCAAAGGTCTAACCTTACACCGGGGATCCCCCTTCACGTGGTCAGTTGCTCCACAAGCAAAACAAGATCCATTGGGTCTGTTTACATAGGGAGGCTTATTGTAAGACAGTGTGCTGATCAATGGAGTAGACACTCCAGCACTTAGGGATAGTGGGTGCAGTCGAACTGTAGTGGATTCTACCTTGGTAGACTCAGAGGAAGTTGCCAGAGCTACTCTGATGCCCACTAAGTTGGCTGACGGCCCACTCCGTATGTTCCCAGTAATACCTGTAAATCTTACTTTAAATGGTACAGCAGTCAGGATTCCAGTGAGCATTCAGAGAAACGTCCCGGGAAAGGTCTTGTTAGGTAATGATCTCAGAGCTTTAGGGCTCATAGGAGACACTGCCGAAAGACCCTACACACGGTCTCAAGCACGGGCAGCATTGGCCAAGACCAATACGCCGCCCCAGCCGAAGGGGAAACCCAAGGCGAAAGGAGTCAACAAGTCAAGACGAGGGAAAGAGAATATTCCCCCGAGCTCGCCTACCACTGCGGTGGAGGAAGTTGGTCAATCGCCCGGGCCTGAGGAGGAGGTGGCGATGCCTGAAGTATTTGACCCCAACGACCATCCTGAACTAAAAGACTTGTTAGTTGAAGGAGGTCCTGATAGGGACGAATTCAGTAAAGGCCAACGTGAGTGCCCATCTCTGGAAGGCCTAAGGAGACAGGCCTGCTCCCAGCTTGAGGGTGAACCTCCTGGGATGCATAGGATTTATTGGGAAGGTGGACTCCTGTATAGTGAGCCCACAGAGTCTACAGAAGGAGACCATAGGAGGTTGGTGGTTCCCCTTGCTGTTAGGCCCTTCCTCCTGCAGTTGGCGCATGAAGTGCTCCTTGCTGGTCACCTTGGTATTAAGAGGACCAAGCAAAGGTTATCCATGCACTTCTACTGGCCCAAGATGGGGGTGCAAGTAGAAAGTCACTGCAGGAGTTGTGCCTCCTGCCAGTTATCTGGTAAGGTTGGCTCGACAATCCAAGCTCCGTTGCTACCGCTCCCAGTTGTGGGGGTACCATTTGAAAGGGTAGGGATCGACATCGTTGGTCCCCTTGACCCGCAAACATCCTCGGGCAATAGGTTTATCCTGGTGCTGGTCGACCATGCAACCAGATATCCTGAGGCCATCCCATTGAAAACTGTAACTGCCAAGTCAGTTGCAAAAGCTTTACTTGGCATATTTACTAGGGTTGGCTTCCCTAAAGAAGTTGTGTCAGATCGTGGCAGCAACTTTATGTCGAAGTATATGCAGGCTATGTGGAAAGAATGTGGGGTCACCTACAAGTTCTCTTCTGCATACCACCCCCAGACCAATGGTCTGGTGGAACGTTTCAACAGAACGTTAAAAAGCATGATTGGGGCTCTGGAGAAGCTTCAGAGAAGACAATGGGATCTTCTTTTACCATGCTTACTGTTTGCCTACCGAGAGGTACCACAGGAGGGTGTTGGCTTCAGCCCCTTCAAACTTCTGTTTGGTCATCCTGTACGGGGACCCTTAGCCATAGTCAAAGAGGGATGGGAGATGCCCACTCCCCCTGTTACTACCAACGTAGTTGATTATGTGCTAGGGCTCAGAAAACGGATGGTACTTCTGATGGGCTTGGCTAGTGATAAATTGAAGGCAGTACAAGCGCTGGTGAAATATTGGTACGACCAGAAAGCTTCCCTCATCAACTTTACACCTGGTCAGCAAGTCCTGATCATGAATACCATAAGGCCTTGAGCTTTACAGGACAAATGGTCAGGCCCTTACACAGTGGTGGAGCCCCTGGGTGAGGTTAACTATTTAGAGGACCTTGGAAGGCCTGGACAGGCTCCAAAAGTGTTTCACGTGAATAGGCTGAAGGCTTTCGTCCCAAGAGTCGAAATCGCAGCACTGTTACTGGCTTCAGATGTTGAGGAAGAGGAGTCTGAACCTCTCCCCGACCTGTTCCAAAGCGGTCCTTCAGATAGCTCCTTTGAGGGTGTCCGAGTGGCCCCTCACCTGACTTCTGATCAGCAGGCTGAGGTGAAAAGTTTGCTTAGGCAGTTTTCCCCCGTTTTCACAGTCGCCTGGTTTGACACCTTGGTGCAAACATAACATAGACACAGGAGACAGTGTACCTACCAAAAGTAGGGGATACAGGATGTCAGACAAAGTACGGTCTTATATTAAGACCGAGGTCAACAAGATGTTAGACCTTGGGGTGATTGAACCCTCTAGTAGTCCTTGGTCCAGCCCTGTGGTTTTCGTTCCAAAGGCAGGCACTTCTGAATTGAGGTTCTGTGTGGATTACAGGGCTCTGAATGCTGTCACCAAGACAGATGCACACCCCTTGCCTCGAACAGATGAGCTGGTGGATACTTTGGGTGCCTCCAAGTACCTCAGCACGTTTGACCTCACTGCTGGCTATTGGCAAATAGCTTTAGCAGAACATGCCAAGGAGAAGACAGCATTTTCTACTCCAGACGGCCTTTACCAATTCCGGGTAATGCCGTTCGGGTTGAAGAATGCACCTGCCACTTTCCAGAGGCTTGTGCATCATGTTTTGAATGGGTTGGACGAATTCTGTCTTGCATATCTGGACGATATAGCAGTTTTCAGTGCCACCTGACCATGTGAAACACCTCGGGATTGTGCTCCAGGCTCTTCAGAAAGCACACTTGACCATAAAGGCTAGTAAATGCCAGATTGGACAAGGCTCAGTGTTTTACCTTGGACATGAAGTAGGTGGAGGGAGGATACAGCCTCTACCCAGTAAAGTACAAGCAGTACAAGACTGGCCTACCCCCACTACACAAACCCAAGTGAGAGCCTTCTTAGGACTCACGGGGTATTACCGCAATTTTGTGGCAGACTATGGCACCATAGCTGCCCCTCTGACTGCCCTCACAACTCTGACGAAACCCAAGAAGGTAACTTGGACCGACGAGTGTGAGAAGGCCTTCAATGGCTTAAAAGACTCCTTGTGCCAGGCCCCTGTCCTCAGGGCCCCTGATTATCAAAGACCTTTTATCGTGCAGACGGACGCCTCTGACACTGGGATAGGAGCTGTACTATCGCAAGTAGATGAGAAGGGTAAGGAACACCCTATTGGTTTTATTAGTCGCCAGTTTAAGGACAGAGAGCTCAGATGGTCCACGGTAGAGAAAGAATGTTTCTCTGTTGTGTGGACCCTAAGGAAGCTGAGGCCCTACCTCTATGGGACCCACTTCACTGTGCAAACTGACCATAAGCCCTTAAAGTGGCTAATAAACATGAAGGGGGAGAATCCAAAGTTGCTTAGGTGGTCCATAAGTCTACAAGGCTTCGACTTCACTATTGAGCATAGGCCAGGTGTCCAACATAGCAATGCTGATGGGTTGTGGAGAATGTTTAACCGACCTGAACAAGAGACTCATCCAGGGGTGGATTAGTTCCCCCTGTCCATAGTCTGGGAGGGGCGAGTGTTAGGAAAGATTTCGTAATTGTAGGTGATTTTCCTTCCATGTGGCAACCCCTAAACTTTTTGCTGTTGTTTTTCACCTTGTTCTCGACTTTGCCCGAGAAGTGCAGCCTTCTGCCGCACTCCTCTGGGCTTTCGCTCCTTTCTTAAGGGGAAACTGTCATGCCCTTAAGACAGTCAGTACCAGGAAACGATGGTTTCCGTAGTTTCTTGTATCATGTTGCAGCTTTCGTGCAACATGACACAAGAGGGCACTGTAAGCTAAGTTACTGCTCTCTTGGGTCTCTAGCCTTCTACAGGCCCTAGATACTCTTTCAGGATTGTAACTGATCGGTGCAAGTGATTCACGGACGGGAATGGTGGCAGCGATCGTTTCTTGTGTTTTGAGATCCTTTTGGCGTGCTAAGCGCGTTTCTCGCGCTTAACCCAAAATGTAGGCCTAGATCCCAAAATAGCCAGACCACGAGGCTCCTTTGTCCTGCCCGCTGACCGTCTTGCTCCCTTCACCTTCCCCAGGTCGAGCCGACCTGGGGCCTTCCTTATTTGGGCATGTGCTTTCCCGCGAAACACAGATGCTTTCGCAGGCTTCTACATGTCTTGTGTGTGCCTCCAGGATGTGGGCTGGGATGTCTGGTCCCAATACACATCCTGGGTGCCAGAGAGTCTAGGGTGGTGTGAATGCCTGGGACCACCGTGGTCCGTGATAGGTCCACGAATGGTGTGAGTGTTGATGAGCGGATCTCCCATTGGGTCCCCTCCGTTTTGGCGCGAAGGGAACCGTGGATAAGAGGGGGCTGGAAACACCACTACCATGTCGATCTCCTGAGTTCTCACGAACGAAGGAATACAGGAGCCAAGTATCCTGCAACCATGAGGCTGAACCGAGGAATCGCTGGTGACCCGCTGAAGGACTGCTCCTCTGCACTGCTGTCGCCTTGTGAAACCCTTTTCACCTTTGATCGAACCAGAAGGCCTGTACTGGTACTTCGACCCTTGGAATAGCGGGGACAGCTATTCTCGGCATTTTCACCATCTCCTGCTAGTAAGCCTTCGGAAGCGTCTCTGGGCCATCCAGCAGACTGACCAGCCTACACAGGAGTCTTGCTCTGTAACCGCCGCCAGGTTGTGTAGTATATCGAGTCCTTGTCACTCTCACATGATTCGTACACTTGGCGTTCCCAGGTCTGAAGTGAGTAGTGTTATTGCATCCTGTAGGAAGGGTCTAAGGATTGGAATGGGAAGGACTTGGATATCACATCTCATGCTATGGATAGGCTCTCAGGTTTGGAAAGGGAAGGAGTTGGATATCACATTTCATGTTAGAGGAAGGATCTCAGGTTTGGTATTAGAGGCATTGAGATATCACATCTCATGCTATAGGAAGGGTCTCAGGATTGGAATGGGAAGGAGTTGGATATCACATCTCATGCTAAAGGAAGGGTCTCAGGTTTAGTATAAGCATTGAGATATCACATCTCATGCTATAGGAAGGGTCTCAGGATTGGAATGGAAGGAGTTGGATTTCACATCTCATGTTATAGGAAGGATCTCAGGTTTGGTATTAGAAGCATTGAGACATCACATCTCATGCTATAGGAAGGGTCTCAGGATTGGAATGGGAAGGAGTTGGATATCACATCTCATGCTATAGGAAGGGTCTCAGGTTTGGTATAAGCATTGAGATATCACATCTCATGCTATAGGAAGGGTCTCAGGATTGGAATGGGAAGGAGTTGTATATGACATCTCATGCCGTAGGAAGGGTCTCAGGTTTGGTATAAGCATTGAGATATCACATCTCTGCTATCGGAAGGGTCTCAGGATTGCAATGGGAAGGAGTTGGATATCCCATCTCATGTTATAGGAAGAGTCTCAGGTTTGGTATTAGAAGCATTGAGATATCACATCTCATGCTATAGGAAGTGTCTCAAGATTGGAATGGGAAGGACTTGGATATCACATCTCATGCTATAGGGAGGGTCTCAAGTTTGATATTAGAAGCATTGAGATATCACATCTCATGCTATAGGAAGGGTCTCAGGATTGGAATGGGAAGGACTTGGATATCACATCTCATGCTATAGGGAGGGTCTCAAGTTTGATATTAGAAGCATTGAGATATCACATCTCATGCTATAGGAAGGGTCTCAGGATTGGAATGGGAAGGAGTTGGATATCACATCTCATGCTATAGGAAGGGTCTCAGGTTTGGTATAAGCAGTGAGATATCACATCTCATGCTATAGGAAGTGTCTCAGGATTGGAATGGGGAGGAGTTGGATATCACATCTCATGTTATAGGAAGGATCTCAGGTTTGGTATAAGCATTGAGATATCACATGTTTGCTATCGGAAGGGTCTCAGGATTGGAATGGGAAGGAGTTGGATATTCCCATCTCATGTTATAGGAAGGGTCTCAGGTTTGGTATTAGAAGCATTGAGACATCACATCTCATGCTATAGGAAGGGTCTCAGGATTGGAATGGGAAGGACTTGGATATCACATCTCATGCTATAGGGAGGGTCTCGAGTTTGATATTAGAAGCATTGAGATATCACATCTCATGATATCGGAAGGGTCTCAGGATTGGAATGGGAAGGAGTTGGATATCACATCTCATGATAAAGGAAGGGTCTAAGGTTTGGAAGGGGAAGGATTTGGATATCACATCTCATGTTATAGGACGGGTCTCAGGTTTGGTATTAGAAGCATTGAGATATCAAGTCTCATGGTATAGGAAGGGTCTCAGAATTGGAATGGGAAGGAGTTGGATATCACATCTCAAGCTATAGGAAGGGTCTCAGGATTGGAATGGGAAGGAGTTTGATATCACATCTCATGCCATAGTATGGGTCTCAGGTTTGGTATAAGCATTGGGATATCAAATCTCATGCTATCGGAAGGGTATCAGGATTGGAATTCCAAGGAGTTGGATATCCCATCTCATGCTATAGGAAGGGTCTCAGGTTGGAATGGGAAGGAGTTGGATATCACATCTCATGCTAAAGGGAGGGTCTCAGGTTTGGAAGGGGAAGGATTTGGATATCACATCTCATGTTATAGGAAGGATCTCAGGTTTGGTATAAGAAGCATTGAGATATCACATCTCATGCTATCGGAAGAATCTCAGATTTGGTATTAGAGGCATTGAGATATCACATCTCATGCTATCATAAGGGTCTCAGGATTGGAATGGGAAGGAGTTGGATATCACATCTCATGCTATAGGAAGGGTCTCAGGTTTGGAACGGGAAGGAGTTGGATATCACATCTCATGTTATAGGAAGAGTCTCAGGTTTGGTATAAGCATTGAGATATCAAATCTCTGCAAACGGAAGTGTCTCAGGATTGGGATGGGAAGGAGTTGGATATCACATCTCATGCTATAGGAAGTGTCTCAGGTTTGGAACGGGAAGGAGTTGGATATCCCATCTCATGTTATAGGACTGGTCTCAGGTTTGGTATTAGAAGCATTGAGATATCACATCTCTGCTATCGGAAGTGTCTCAGGATTGGAATGGGAAGGAGTTGGATATCATATCTCATGTTATAGGACGGGTCTCAGGTTTGTTATTAGAATCATTGAGATATCATATTGCATGCTGTAGGAAGGGTCTAAGGATTGGAATGGAAGGACTTGGATATCACATCTCATGCTATAGGTAGGCTCTCAGGTTTGGAAAGGGAAGGAGTTGGATATCACATTTAATGTTAGAGGAAGGATCTCAGGTTTGATATTAGAGCCATTGGATATCACATCTCATGCTATAGGAAGGGTCTCAGGATTGGAATGGGAAGGAGTTGGATATCACATCTCATGCTATAGGAAGGGTTTTAGGTTTGGTATAAGCATTGAGATATCACATCTCATGCTATAGGAAGGGTCTCAGGATTGGAATGGGAAGGATCTGTATATGACATCTCATGCCATAGGAAGGGTCTCAGGTTTGGTATTAGAAGCATTGAGATATCACATCTCATGCTATAGGAAGAGTCTCAGGATTGGAATGGGAAGGACTTGGATATCACATCTCATGCTATAGGAAGGGTCTCAGGTTTGGTATAAGCAGTGAGATATCACATCTCATGCTATAGGAAGTGTCTCAGGATTGGAATGGGAAGGAGTTGGATATCACATCCCATGTTATAGGAAGGATCTCAGGTTTGGTATTAGAAGCATTGAGACATCACATCTCATGCTGTAGGAAGGGTCTCAGGATTGGAATGGGAAGGACTTGGATATCACATCTCATGCTATAGGGAGGGTCTCGAGTTTGATATTAGAAGCATTGAGATATCACATCTCATGATATCGGAAGGGTCTCAGGATTGGAATGGGAAGGAGTTGGATATCACATCTCATGATAAAGGAAGGGTCTAAGGTTTGGAAGGGGAAGGATTTGGATATCACATCTCATGTTATAGGACAGGTCTCAGGTTTGGTATTAGAAGCATTGAGATATCAAGTCTCATGGTATAGGAAGGGTCTCAGAATTGGAATGGGAAGGAGTTGGATATCACATCTCGTTATAGGAAGGGTCTCAGGATTGGAATGGGAAGGAATTGGATATCATATCTCATGTTATAGGACCGGTCCCAGGTCTGGTATTAGAATCATTGAGATATCACATCTCATGCTATAGGAGGAGTCTCAGGATTGGAATGGGAAGGAGTTGGATATCACGTTTCATGTTATACGAAGGGTCTCAGGATTGGAATGGGAAGGAGTTGAATATCACATCTCATGCTAAAGGAAGGGTATCAGGTTTGATAGAAGCATTGAGATATCACATCTCATGCTATAGGAAGGAACTCAGGATTGGAATGGGGAGGAGTTGGATATCACATCTAATGCCATAGGAAGGGTCATCAGGTTTGGTATAAGCATTGAGATATCACATCTCTGCTATCGGAAGGGTCTCAGGATAGGAATGGGGAGGACTTAGAATTCACATCTCATACTATAGGGAGGGTCTCAGTTTTGATATTAGAAGCATTGAGCTATCACATCTCATGCTATCGGAAGGGTCTCAGGATTGGAATCGGATGGAGTTGGATATCACATCTCAAGCTATCTCAGGATTGGAATGGGAAGGAGTTTGATATTTCATCTCAAGCTATAGGAAGGGTCTCAGGTTTGGAAAGGGAAGGATTTGGATTTCACATCTCATGTTATAGGATGGTTCTCATGTTTGGTTTTAGAAGCATTGAGATATCACATCTCATGCTATCGGAAGGGTCTCAGGTTTGGAATGGGAAGGAGTTGGATATCACATCTCTGCTATCTGAAGGGTCTCAGGATTGGAATGGGAAGGAGTTGGATATCCCATCTCGTAATAGGAAGGGTCTCAGGTTTGGTATTAGAAGCAATGAGATATCACATCTCATGCTATAGGAAGGGTCTAAGGTTTGGAAGGGGACGGATTTGGGTATCACATCTCATGTTATAGGACCGGTCTCAGGTTTGGTATTTGAAGCATTGAGATATCAAGTCTCATGGTATAGGACGGGTCTCAGAATTGGAATGAGAAGGAGTTGGATATCACATCTCAAGCTATAGGAAGGGTCTCATGATTGGAATGGGAAGGAGTTGGATATCACATCTCATGTTATAGGAAGGGTCTCAGGATTGGAATGGGAAGGTCTTGGATATCACATCTCATTCTATACGAAGGCTCTCAGGGTTGGAAGGGGAAGGAGTTGGATATCACATTTCATGTTAGAGGTAGGATCTCAGGTTTGGTTTTAGAGGCATTGAGATATCACATCTCATGCCATCAGAAGGGTCTCAGGATTGGAATGGGAAGGAGTTGGATATCAAATCTCATGCTAAAGGGATGGTCTAAGGTTTGGAAGGGGAGGGATTCGGACATCATATCTCATGTTATTGGAAGGATCTCAGGTTTGGTATTAGAAGCATTGAGATATCACATCTCATGCTATCGGAAGGGTCTTAGGTTTGGTATAAGCATTGAGATATCACATCTCTGCTATCGGAAGGGTCTCAGGATTGGAATGGGAAGGATTTGGACATCACAATTCATGTTATAGGAAGGGTCTCAGGTTTGGTATTAGAAGCATTGAGATATCACATCTCATGCTATAGGAAGGGTCTCAGGATTGGAATGGGAAGGACTTGGATATCACATCTCATGTTATAGGAAGGGTCTCAGGTTTGGTATTAGAAGCATTGAGATATCACATCTCATGCTATAGGAAGGGTCTCAGGAATGGAATGGAAAGGACTTGGATATCACATCTCATGATAAAGGAAGGGTCTAAGGTTTGGAAGGGGAAGGATTTGGATATAACATCTCATGTTATTGGACCGGTCTCAGGTTTGGTATTAGAAGCATTGAGATATCAAGTCTCATGGTATAGGACGGGAGTTTGATATCACATCTCATGCCATGGTATGGGTGTCAGGTTTTGTAGAAGCATTGGGATATCACATCTCATGCTATCGGAAGGGTATCAGGATTGGATTTGGAAGGAGTTGGATATCCCATCTCATGCTATAGGAAGGGTCTCAGGTTGGAATAGAAGGAGTTGGATATCACATCTCATGTTATAGGAAGGGTCTCAGGATTGGAATGGGAAGGACTTGGATATCACATCTTGTTAGGAAAGATTTCGTAATTGTAGGGAATTTTCCTTCCATGTAGCAACCCCTAAACTTTTTGTTATTGTTTTTAACCTTGTTCTTGACTTTGCCAGAGAAGTACAGCCTTCTGCCGCACTTCTCTGGGCTTTCGCTCCTTTTCTTACGGGGAAACTGACATGCCCTTAAGACATTCAGTACCGGGGAACGCTGTTTCCCGTAGTTTCGTTTATCATGTTGCGGCTTTAGTGCAACATGACACAAGAGGGCACTGTAAGCTAAGTTACAGCTCTCTTGGGTCTCTAGCCTTCTACGGGCCCTAGATACTCTTTTAGGATGGTATTTGATCGGTGCAAGTCATTCAGGGACTGGAATGGTGGCAGCGATCGTTTTGTTTATTTTGAGCTCCTTTTGGCGTTCTGAGCACGTTTTTCGCACTGAACCCAAAATGGTGGCCTGGCTCCCAAAATGGCCAGTCCACAAGGCTCCTTTGTCCTGTCCACTGACCGTCTTGCTCCCTTCACCTTCCCCAGGTCGGGCGACCCGGGGCCTTCCTTATTTGGGCATGTACTTTCCCACGAAACGTGGTTGCTTTCGCGGGCTTCTACATGTCGTTTGTGTGCCTCCAGGGTGTGGGCTGGGATGTCTGGTCCCAATACACATCCTGGGTGCCAGAGAGTCTGGGGTGGTGTGAATGCCTGGGACCACCGTGGTCCGTGATTGGTCCACGTATGGTATGTGTGTTGATGTGCGGATCTCCCATTGGCTCCCCTCCGTTTTGGCGCGAAGGGAACCGTGGATAAGAGGGAGCTGGAAACACCACTACCATGTCGATCTCCTGAGTTCTCACGAACGAAGGAATACAGGAGCCAAGTATCCTGCAACCAAGAGGCTGGACCGAGGAATCGCTGGTGACCCGCTGAAGGAATCCTCCTTTGCACTGCTGTCGTCCTGTGAAACCCTTTCCTCCTTGGATCGAACCAGAAGTGTCTGTACTGGTGCTTCGACCTTTGGAATAGCAGGAACAGCTATTCCCGGCGACTTCATCACCCCCTCCAAGTAAGCCTTCGGAAGTGTCTCTGGGCCATCCAGTTGACTGACCAGCTTACAAGGGAGTCCTGCTCTGTAACTGCCGCCAGGTTGTGTTGTATTTCGAGTCCTTGTCACTCTCCCACGCTTCGTACACTTGGCGTTCCCAAGTCTGAAGGGAGGAGTGTACATTTGGCTTGAATACACACGGCCGCTCCGTTGTCCTGCTGCGGCAACAAACTGTGCTGGTTTCGTCGATTGGGACGTCTTTTTGCTCTACACGACTTCGAGGCGTTCCCTGCTCTTCTGAACCTGCCAGCTGCTGAAACTAACGTGGAGAAGCCTGGGTCTGCTTGCTTCGGGGACCGGTGAGTAGTTTAGCTAGGATCTGGTCGCCCTCCTGCAGTATCCCATTGCTTTCCCTGCTGTGTAAAAACAGCACCCTTTTGGCCGTACTCGCGCTCTGCTTCTGCCCGCTGTGGAGGCTGCGCTTGAGTTGCGGAACCTGTTCTCCTTCTGCTGTGCACTAACCCGAACTGCCTGACTTCCTCCGAAGAGCTTCCCCTTTTGCCCGTTGGCACCGGCGTGGCAGGTACTTTGAGCACAAGGCTCCACTCTTCGCAGGGCTCGGACTTCCATCTAGTTAGGTGCCTCTGAAGGCGAACTGAGTCTAAAGCGTTATCGCACTGCCTGTTTTCCTTTCCTTTCAGGTGGACTACATATTTCGTGCTTTAAACGCTTGCGACTGTGTATTTGTATATATATTGTGTTGATATGGTATGTGTTGGTTTAATATTGTGATATTGTGATTTTCTCGCTACGGTCATTATTTTAAAGGCCTTAAAATAAATGTGTATCTATTTTTGATATAACAACTGTTTGGAGTAGTTTGTAAGCGCTCTTGCTTTGTGTGCTCATTGCGGGCTTTCAGTCACCCTCACCCCTCTTGAGACCTAGTCTTGAACGCCGCGATCGCTACCTTGATTGGTCTGGCTCGTCCAGAGGTTACCCTGTTCCAAGTAATTAGGTTGGCCTTCTGAACTTCTGCGCCACCAGGACAGAGTTCAGAAATCCGTCTTAACACATCTCATGCTGTAGGAAGGGTCTCAGGTTTGGAAAAGGAAGGAGTTGGATATCACATTTCATGTTAGAGGTAGGATCTCAGGTTTGGTATTAGAGGCATTGAGATATCACATCTCATGCTATCAGAAGGGTATCAGGATTGGAATGGGAAGGAGTTGGATATCACATCTCATGCTAAAGGGAGGGTCTCAGGTTTGGAATGGGAAGGATTTGGATATCACATCTCATGTTATAGGAAGGACCTTAGGTTTGGTATTAGAAGCATTGAGATATCACATCTCATGCTATAGGAAGGGTCTCGGGATTGGAATGGGAAGGAGTTGGATATCACATCTCATGTTATAGGAAGGATCTCAGGTTTGGTATTAGAAACATTGAGATATAACATCTCATGCTATAGGAAGGGTCTCAGGATTGGAATGGGAAGGAGTTGGATATCACATCTCATGCTATGGGAAGGGTCTCAGGTTTGGTATTAGAAGCATTGTGATATCACATCTCATGCTATAGGAAGGGTTTCAGGTTTGGTAGAAGCATTGAGATATCACATCTCATGCTATAGGAAGAGTCTCAGGTTTGGGAAGGGAAGGATTTGGATTTCACATCTCATGTTATAGGATGGTTCTCATGTTTGGTTTTTGAAGCATTGAGATATCACATCTCATGCTATCGGAAGGGTCTCAGGTTTGGAATGGGAAGGAGTTGGATATCACATCTCATGTTATAGGAAGGGTCTCAGGATTGGAATGGGAAGGAGTTGGATATTACATCTCTTGTTATAGGGAGGGTCTCAGGATTTGAATGGTAAGGAGTTGGATATCACATCTCATGCTATAGGAAGGGTCTCAGGCTGGAATGGGAAGGAGTTGGATATCACATCTCATGTTATATACAGGAAGGGTCTCAGGATTGGAATGGGAAGGATTTGGATATCACATCTCTTGCTATAGGAAGGGTCTCAGGTTTTTTATTAGAAACATTGAGATATCACATCTCATGCTATAGGAAGGGTTTTAGGATTGGAATGGGAAGTATTTGGATATCACATCTCATGCTAAAGGAAGGGTCTCAGGTCTGGAATGGGAAGGAATTGGATATCACATCTCATGTTATAGGAAGGGTCTCAGGTTTTTTATTAGAAACATTGAGATATCACATCTCATGTTATAGGACGGTTCCCAGGTTTGGTATTAGAAGCATTGAGATATCACATCTCATGGTATAGGAAGGGTCTCAGGGTTGGAATGGGAAGGAGTTGGATATCACATCTCATCCAATAGGAAGGGTCTCAGGTTTGGAATGGGAAGGAATTGGATATCACATCTCATGTTATAGGAAGGATCTCAGGTTTGGTATTAGAAGCATTGAGATATCACATCTCATGCTATAGGAAGGGTCTCAGGATTGGAATGTGAAGGATTTGGATATCACATCTCATGCTAAAGGAAGGGTCTCAGGTTTGGTAGAAGCATTGAGATATCACATCTCATGCTATAGGAAGGGTCTCAGGATTTGAATGGCAAGGAGTTGGATATCACATCTCATGCCATAGGAAGGGTCTCAGGTTTGGTATAAGCATTGAGATATCACATCTCTGCTATCGGAAGGTTCTCAGGATTGGATTGGGAAGGAGTTGGATATCCCTTCTCGTGCTATAGGAAGTGTCTCAGGTTGGAATGGGAAGGAGTTGAATATCACATCTCATGTTATAGGAAGGGTCTCAGGATTGGAATGGGAAGGATTTGGATATCACATCTCTTGCTATAGGAAGGGTCTCAGGATTGGAATGGGAAGGATTTGGATATTTCCCATTCCAATCCTGAGACCCTTCCTATAACATGAGATGTGATATCCAACTCCTTCCCATTCCAACCTGAGACACTTCCTATAGCATGAGAAGGTATATCCAACTCCTTCCCAATCCAATCCTGAGACCCTTCCGATAGCAGAGATGTGATATCTCAATGCTTATACCAAACCTGAGACCCTTCCTATGGCATGAGATGTGATATCCAACTCCTTGCCATTCAAATCCTGAGACCCTTCCTATAGCATGAAAAGGGATATCCAACTCCTTCCCAATCCAATCCTGAGACCCTTCCGATAGCAGAGACGTGAAATCTCAATGCTTCTACCAAACCTGAGACCCTTCCTTTAGCATGAGATGTGATATCCAAATCCTTCACATTCCAATCCTGAGACCCTTCCTATAGCATGAGATTTGATATCTCAATGCTTCTAATACCAAACGTGAGATCCTTCCTATAACATGAGATGTGATATCCAAATCCTCCCCTTCCAAACCTGAGACCCTCCCTTTAGCATGAAATGTGATATCCAACTCCTTCCTATTCCAATCCTGAGACTCTTCTGATAGCATGAGATGTGATATCTCAATGCTTCTAATACCAAACCTGAGATCCTTCCGATAGCATGAGATGTGATATCTCAATGCTTCTAATACCAAACCTGAGATCCTTCCTATAACATGAGATGTGATATCCAAATCCTTCCCCTTCCAAACCTGAGACCCTCCCTTTAGCATGAGATGTGATATCTAACTCCTTCCCATTCCATTCCTGAGACCCTTCTGATAGCATGAGATGTGATATCTCAATGCCTCTAATACCAAACCTGAGATCCTACCTCTAACATGAAATGAGATATCCAACTCTTTCCCCTTCCAAACCTGAGAGCCTTCCTATGGCATGAGATGTGATATCCAAGTCCTTCCCATTTCAATACTGAGACCCTTCCTATAGCTTGAGATGTGATATCCAACTCCTTCCCATTCCAATTCTGAGACCCTTCCTATAGCATGAGATGTGATATCTCAATGCTTATACCAAACCTGAGAGCCTACCTATAACATGAGATGTGATATCCAAGTCCATCCCATTCCAATCCTTAGACCCTTCCTACAGCATGCGATGTGATATCTCAATGATTTTAATACCAAACCAGAGACTCTTCCTATAACATGAGATGGGATATCCAACTCCTTCCCATTCCAATTCTGAGACCCTTCCTATACTATGAGACTTGATATCTCAATGCTTCTAATACCAAACCTGAGACCCATAATATAACATGAGATGTGATATCCAAATCCTTCCCCTTCCAAACCTTAGACCCTTCCTTTATCATGAGATGTGATATCCAACTCATTCCCATTCCAATCCTGAGACCCTTCCGATATCATGAGATGTGATATCTCAAAGCTTCTAATATCAAACTTGAGACCCTCCCTATAGCATGAGATGTGATATCCAAGTCCTTCCCATTCCAATCCTGAGACCCTTCCTATAGCATGAGATGTGATATCTCAATGCTTCTAATACCAAACCTGAGACCCTTCCTATAACATGAGATGGGAATATCCAACTCCTTCCCATTCCAATCTTGAGACCCTTCCGATTGCAGAGATGTGATATCTCAATGCTTATACCAAACCTGAGATCTTTCCTATAACATGAGATGTGATATCCAACTCCTTCCCATTCCAATCCTGAGACACTTCCTATAGCATGAGATGTGATATCTCACTGCTTATACCAAACCTGAGACCCTTCCCATAGCAGGAGATGTGATATCCAACTCATTCCCATTCCAATCCTCAGACCCTTCCTATAGCATGAGATGTGATATCTCAATGCTTCTAATGTCAAACTTGAGACCCTACCTATAGCATGAGATGTGATATCCAAGTCCTTCCCATTCCAATCCTGAGACACTTCCTATAGCATGAGATGTGATATCTCAATGCTTCTAATACCAAACCTGAGACTCTTCCTATAACATGAGATGGGATATCCAACTCCTTCCCATTCCAATCCTGAGACCCTTTTGATAGCAGAGATGTGATATCTCAATGTTTATACCAAACCTGAGACCCTTCCTACGGCATGAGATGTCATATTCAACTCCTTCCCATTCCAATCCTGACACCCTTCCTATAGCATGAGATTTGATATCCAACTCCTTCCCATTCCAATCCTGAGACCCTTCCTATAGCATGAGATGTGATGTCTCAATGCTTCTAATACCAAACCTGAGATCCTTCCTATAACATGAGATGTGATATCCAACTCCTTCCATTCCAATCCTGAGACCCTTCCTATAGCATGAGATGTGATATCTCAATGCTTATACCAAACCTGAGACCCTTCCTATAGCATGAGATGTGATATCCAACTCCTTCCCATTCCAATCATGAGACCCTTCCTATAGCATGAGATGTGATATCTCAATGCTTCTAATACCAAACCTGAGATCCTTCCTCTAACATGAAATGTGAGATCCAACTCCTTCCCTTTCCAAACCTAAGAGCCTATCTATAGCATGAGATGTGATATCCAAGTCCTTCACATTCCAACCCTTAGACCCTTCCTACAGCATGCAATATGATATCTCAATGATTCTAATAACAAACCTGAGACCCGTCCTATAACATGAGATGGGATATCCAACTCCTTCCCATTCCAATCCTGAGACACTTCCGATAGCAGAGATGTGATATCTCAATGTTTATACCAAACCTGAGACCCTTCCTATAACATGAGATGTGATATCCAACTCCTTCCCGTTCCAAACCTGAGACCCTTCCTTTAGCATGAGATGTGATATCCAGCTCCTTCCCATTCCAATCCTGAGACACTTCCGATAGCATGAGATGTGATATCTCAATGCTTCTAATATCAAAACTGAGACCCTCCCTATAGCATGATATGTGATATCTAAGTCCTTCCCATTCCAATCCTGAGACCCTTCCTATAGCATGAGATGTGATATCTCAATGCTTCTACCAAACCTGAGACCATTCCTTTAGCATGAGATGTAATATCCAACTCCTTCCCATTCCAATCCTGAGACCCTTCCTATAGCATGAGATGTGATATCTCAATACTTCTAATACCAAACCTGAGATCCATCCTATAACATGAGATGTGATATCCAACTCCTTCCCTTTCCAAACCTGAGAGCCGTTCTATAGCATGAGATGTGATATCCAGGTCCTTCCCATTCCAATCCTTAGACCCTTCCTACAGCATGCAATATGATATCTCAATGATTCTAATAACAAACCTGAGACCCGTCCTATAGCATGAGATATGATATCCAAGTCCTTCCCATTCCAATCCTGAGACCCTTCCTATAACATGAAATGTGATATCCAACTCCTTCCCATTCCAACCTGAGACCCTTCCTTTAGCATGAGATGGGATATCCAACTTCTTCCAAATCCAATACTGATACCCTTCCGATAGCATGAGATGTGATATCCCAATGCTTCTACCAAACCTGAGACCCATACTATGGCATGAGATGTGATATCAAACTCCTTCCCATTCCAATCCTGAGACCCTTCCTATAGCTTGAGGTGTGATATCCAACTCCTTCCCATTCCAATTCTGAGACCCTTCTTATACCATGAGACTTGATATCTCAATGCTTCTAATATTAAACCTGAGACCCGTCCTATAACATGAGATGTGATATCCAAATCCTTCCCCTTCCAAACCTTAGACCCTTCCTTTATCATGAGATGTGATATCCAACTCCTTCCCATTCCAATCCTGAGACCCTTCCGATATCATGAGATTTGTTATCTCAATGCTTCTAATATCAAACTTGAGACCCTCCCTATAGTATGAGATGTGACATCCAAGTCCTTCCCATTCCAATCCTGATACCCTTCCTATAGCATGAGATGTGATATTTCTGATATCCAACTCCTTCCCCTTCCAAACCTGAGAGCCTTCCTATAACATGAGATGTGGCATCCAAGTCCTCCCCATTCCAATCCTGAGACCCTTCCTATAGCATGAGATGTGATATCTCAATGCTTCTAATACCAAACCTGAGACCCTTCCTATAACATGATTTGGGATATCCAACTCCTTCCCATTCCAATCCTGAGACCCTTCCGATAGCAGAGATGTGATATCTCAATGCTTATACCAAACCTGAGACCCTTCCTATGGCCTGAGATGTCATATGCAACTCCTTCCCATTCCAATCCTGAGACCCTTCCTATAGCATTAGATGTGATATCTCAATGCTTATACCAAATCTGAGACCCTTCCTATAGCATGAGATGTGATATCCAACTTCTTCCCATTCCAATCCTGAGACCCTTCCTATAGCATGAGATGTGATGTCTCAATTCTTCTAATACCAAACCTGAGATCCTTCCTATAACATGAGATGTGATATCCAACTCCTTCCCATTCCAATCCTGAGACCCTTATGATAGCATGAGATGTGATATCTCAATGCCTCTAATACCAAACCTGAGATACTTCTGATAGCATGAGATGTGATATCTCAATGCTTCTAATACCAAACCTGAGATCCTTCCTATAACATGAGATGTGATTTCCAAATCCTTCCACTTCCAAACCTGAGACCCTCCCTTTAGCATGAGATGTGATATCCAACTCCTTCCCATTCCAATCCTGAGACCCTTCTGATAGCATGAGATGTGATATTTCAATGCCTCTAATACCAAACCTGAGATCCTACCTCTAACATGAAATGTGATATCCATCTCCTTCCCTTTCCAAACCTGAGACCCTGCCTATAGCATGAGATGTGATATCCAGGTCCTTCCCATTCCAATCCTGAGACCCTTCCTATAGCATGTGATGTGATATCTCAATGCTTATACCAAACCTGAGACCCTTCCTATGGCATGAGATGTCATATACAACTCCTTCCCATTCCAATCCTGAGACCCTTCCTATAGCATGAGATGTGATATCTCAATGCTTATACCAAACCTGAGACCCTTCCTATAGCATGAGATGTGATGTCCAACTTCTTCCCATTCCAATCCTGAGACCCTTCCTATAACATGAGATGTGATGTCTCAATGCTTCTAATACCAAACCTGAGACCCTTCCTATAACATGAGATGGGATATCCAACTCCTTCCCATTCCAATCCTGAGACCCTTCCGATAGCAGAGATGTGATATCTCAATGCTTATACCAAATCTGAGACCCTTCCTATAGCATGAGATGTGATATCCAACTCCTTCCCATTCCAATCCTGACACCCTTCCTATAGCATGAGATGTGATGTCTCAATGCTTCTAATACCAAACCTGAGATCCTTCCTATAACATGAGATGTGATATCCAACTCCTTCCCATTCCAATCCTGAGACCCTTATGATAGCATGAGATGTGATATCTCAATGCCTCTAATACCAAACCTGAGATACTTCCGATAGCATGAGATGTGATATCTCAATGCTTCTAATACCAAACCTGAGATCCTTCCTATAACATGAGATGTGATTTCCAAATCCTTCCCCTTCCAAACCTGAGACCCTCCCTTTAGCATGAGATGTGATATCAAACTCCTTCCCATTCCAATCCTGAGACCCATCTGATAGCATGAGATGTGATATTTCAATGCCTCTAATACCAAACCTGAGATCCTACCTCTAACATGAAATGTGATATCCATCTCCTTCCCTTTCCAAACCTGAGACCCTGCCTATAGCATGAGATGTGATATCCAAGTACTTTCATTCCAATCCTGAGACCCTTCCTATAGCATGTGATGTGATATCTCAATTCTTATACCAAACCTGAGACCCTTCCTATGGCATGAGATGTCATATACAACTCCTTCCCATTCCAATCCTGAGACCCTTCCTATAGCATGAGATGTGATATCTCAATGCTTATACCAAACCTGAGACCCTTCCTATAGCATGAGATGTGATATCCAACTTCTTCCCATTCCAATCCTGAGACCCTTCCTATAACATGAGATGTGATGTCGCAATGCTTCTAATACCAAACCTGAGATCTTTCCTATAACATGAGATGTGATATCCAACTCCTTCCCATTCCAATCCTGAGACCCTTCCTATAGCATGAGATGTGATATCTCAAGGCCTCTAATACCAAACCTGAGATCGTTCCTCTAACATGAAATGTGATATCCAACTCCTTCCCCTTCCAAACCTGAGAGCCTTCCTATAACATGAGATGTGATATCCAACTCCTTCCCATTCCAATCCTGAGACCCTTATGATAGCATGAGATGTGATATCTCAATGCCTCTAATACCAAACCTGAGATACTTCCGATAGCATGAGATGTGATATCTCAATGCTTCTAATACCAAACCTGAGATCCTTCCTATAACATGAGATGTGATTTCCAAATCCTTCCCCTTCCAAACCTGAGACCCTCCCTTTATCATGAGATGTGATATCCAACTCCTTCCCATTCCAATCCTGAGACCCTTCTGATAGCATGAGATGTGATATTTCAATGCCTCTAATACCAAACCTGAGATCCTACCCCTAACATGAAATGTGATATCCATCTCCTTCCCTTTCCAAACCTGAGACCCTGCCTATAGCATGAGATGTGATATCCAAGTCCTTTCCATTCCAATCCTGAGACCCTTCCTATAGCATGTGATGTGATATCTCAATGCTTATACCAAACCTGAGACCCTTCCTATGGCATGAAATGTCATATACAACTCCTTCCCATACCAAACCTGAGACCCTTCCTATAGCATGAGATGTGATATCTCAATGCTTATACCAAACCTGAGACCCTTCCTATAGCATGAGATGTGATATCTCAATGCCTCTAATACCAAACCTGAGATCCTTCCTCTAACGTGAAATGTGATATCCAACTCCTTCCCTTTCCAAACCTGAGAGCCTACCTATAGCATGAGATGTGATATCACAATGCTTATACCAAACCTGAGACCGTTCCTATAGCTTGAGATGTGATATCCAACTCCTTCCCATTCTAATCCTGAGACCCTTCCTATAGCATGAGATGTGATATCTCAAGGCCTCTAATACCAAACCTGAGATTGTTCCTCTAAAATGAAATGTGATATCCAACTCCTTCCCCTTCCAAACCTGAGAGCCTTCCTATAACATGAGATGTGGCATCCAAGTCCTCCCCATTCCAATCCTGAGACCCTTCCTATAGCATGAGATGTGATATCTCAATGCTTTTAATACCAATCCTGAGACCCTTCCTATAGCAAGAGATGTGATATCCAACTCCTTCCCCTTCCAAACTTGAGACCCTCCCTATAACATCAGATGTGACATCCAAGTCCTCCCCATTCCAATCCTGAGACCCTTCCTATAGCATGAGATGTGATATCTCAATGCTTCTAATACCAAACCTGAGACCCTTCCTCTAACATGATTTGGGATATCCAACTCCTTCCCATTCCAATCCTGAGACCCTTCCGATAGCAGAGATGTGATATCTCAATGCTTATACCAAACCTGAGACCCTTCCTATGGCCTGAGATGTCATATGCAACTCCTTCCCATTCCAATCCTGAGACCCTTCCTATAGCATTAGATGTGATATCTCAATGCTTATACCAAATCTGAGACCCTTCCTATAGCATGAGATGTGATATCCAACTTCTTCCCATTCCAATCCTGAGACCCTTCCTATAGCATGAGATGTGATGTCTCAATTCTTCTAATACCAAACCTGAGATCCTTCCTATAACATGAGATGTGATATCCAACTCCTTCCCATTCCAATCCTGAGACCCTTATGATAGCATGAGATGTGATATCTCAATGCCTCTAACACCAAACCTGAGATACTTCTGATAGCATGAGATGTGATATTTCAATGCTTCTAATACCAAACCTGAGATCCTTCCTATAACATGAGATGTGATTTCCAAATCCTTCCACTTCCAAACCTGAGACCCTCCCTTTAGCATGAGATGTGATATCCAACTCCTTCCCATTCCAATCCTGAGACCCTTCTGATAGCATGAGATGTGATATTTCAATGCCTCTAATATCAAACCTGAGATCCTACCTCTAACATGAAATGTGATATCCATCTCCTTCCCTTTCCAAACCTGAGACCCTGCCTATAGCATGAAATGTGATATCCAAGTCCTTCCCATTCCAATCCTGAGACCCTTCCTATAGCATGAGATGTGATATCCAACTCCTTCCCATTCCAATCCTGAGACCCTTCCTATAGCATGAGATGTGAGGTCTCAATGCTTCTAATACCAAACCTGAGATCCTTCCTATAACATGAGATGTGATATCCAACTCCTTCCATTCCAATCCTGAGACCCTTATGATAGCATGAGATGTGATATCTCAATGCCTCTAATACCAAACCTGAGATACTTCCGATAGCATGAGATGTGATATCTCAATGCTTCTAATACCAAACCTGAGATCCTTCCTATAACATGAGATGTGATTTCCAAATCCTTCCCCTTCCAAACCTGAGACCCTCCCTTTAGCATGAGATGTGATATCCAACTCCTTCCCATTCCAATCCTGAGACCCATCTGATAGCATGAGATGTGATATTTCAATGCTTCTAATACCAAACCTGAGATCCTACCTCTAACATGAAATGTTATATCCATCTCCTTCCCTTTCCAAACCTGAGACCCTGCCTATAGCATGAGATGTGATATCCAAGTCCTTTCCATTCCAATCCTGAGACCCTTCCTATAGCATGTGATGTGATATCTCAATGCTTATACCAAACCTGAGACCCTTCCTATGGCATGAGATTTCATATACAACTCCTTCCCATTCCAATCCTGAGACCCTTCCTATAGCATGAGATGTGATATCTCAATGCTTATACCAAACCTGAGACCCTTCCTATAGCATGAGATGTGATATCCAACTTCTTCCCATTCCAATCCTGAGACCCTTCCTATAACATGAGATGTGATGTCGCAATGCTTCTAATACCAAACCTGAGATCTTTCCTATAACATGAGATGTGATATCCAACTCCTTCCCATTCCAATCCTGAGACCCTTCCTATAGCATGAGATGTGATATCACAATGCTTATACCAAACCTGAGACCGTTCCTATAGCTTGAGATGTGATATCCAACTCCTTCCCATTCCAATCCTGAGACCCTTCCTATAGCATGAGATGTGATATCTCAAGGCCTCTAATACCAAACCTGAGATCGTTCCTCTAACATGAAATGTGATATCCGACTCCTTCCCCTTCCAAACCTGAGAGCCTTCCTATAACATGAGATGTGACATCCAAGTCCTCCCCATTCCAATCCTGAGACCCTTCCTATAGCATGAGATGTGATATCTCAATGCTTCTAATACCAAACCTGAGACCCTTCCTATAACATGATTTGGGATATCCAACTCCTTCCCATTCCAATCCTGAGACCCTTCCGATAGCAGAGATGTGATATCTCAATGCTTATACCAAACCTGAGACCCTTCCTATGGCCTGAGATGTCATATGCAACTCCTTCCCATTCCAATCCTGAGACCCTTCCTATAGCATTAGATGTGATATCTCAATGCTTATACCAAATCTGAGACCCTTCCTATAGCATGAGATGTGATATCCAACTTCTTCCCATTCCAATCCTGAGACCCTTCCTATAGCATGAGATGTGATGTCTCAATTCTTCTAATACCAAACCTGAGATCCTTCCTATAACATGAGATGTGATATCCAACTCCTTCCCATTCCAATCCTGAGACCCTTATGATAGCATGAGATGTGATATCTCAATGCCTCTAATACCAAACCTGAGATACTTCTGATAGCATGAGATGTGATATCTCAATGCTTCTAATACCAAACCTGAGATCCTTCCTATAACATGAGATGTGATTTCCAAATCCTTCCACTTCCAAACCTGAGACCCTCCCTTTAGCATGAGATGTGATATCCAACTCCTTCCCATTCCAATCCTGAGACCCTTCTGATAGCATGAGATGTGATATTTCAATGCCTCTAATACCAAACCTGAGATCCTACCTCTAACATGAAATGTGATATCCATCTCCTTCCCTTTCCAAACCTGAGACCCTGCCTATAGCATGAGATGTGATATCCAAGTCCTTCCCATTCCAATCCTGAGACCCTTCCTATAGCATGTGATGTGATATCTCAATGATTCTAATAACAAACCTGAGACCCGTCCTATAACATGAGATGGGATATCCAACTCCTTCCCATTGCAATCCTGAGACACTTCCGATAACAGAGATGTGATATCTCAATGCTTATACCAAACCTGAGACCCTTCCTATAACATGAGATGTGATATCCAACTCCTTCCCGGTCCAAACCTGAGACCCTTCCTATAGCATATGTGATATCCAACTCCTTCCCATTCCAAACATGAGACCCTTCCTATAGCAAGAGTGTAATATCCAACTCCTTCCCATTCCAATCCTGAGACCATTTCTATAGCATGAGATGTGATATCTCAATGCTTCTAATACCAAACCTGAGATCCTTCCTATGAACATGAGATGTGATATCCAATTCCTCCCCATTCCAAACCTGAGAACCTTCCTACAGCATGCGATGTGATATCTCAATGCTTCTAATACCAAACCCGAGACCAGTCCTATAACATGAGATTGGATATCCAACTCCTTCCCCTTCCAAACCTGAGACTCTTCCTATAGCATGAGATGTGATATCCAACTTCTTCCCATTCCAATCCTGAGACCCTTCCTATAACATGAGATGTGATGTCTCAATGCTTCTAATACCAAACCTGAGATCTTTCCTATAACATGAGATGTGATATCCAACTTCTTCCCATTCCAATCCTGACACCCTTCCTATAGCATGAGATGTGATGTCTCAATGCTTCTAATACCAAACCTGAGATCCTTCCTATAACATGAGATGTGATATCCAACTCCTTCCCATTCCAATCCTGAGACCCTTATGATAGCATGAGATGTGATATCTCAATGCCTCTAATACCAAACCTGAGATACTTCCGATAGCATGAGATGTGATATCTCAATGCTTCTAATACCAAACCTGAGATCCTTCCTATAACATGAGATGTGATTTCCAAATCCTTCCCCTTCCAAACCTGAGACCCTCCCTTTAGCATGAGATGTGATATCAAACTCCTTCCCATTCCAATCCTGAGACCCATCTGATAGCATGAGATGTGATATTTCAATGCCTCTAATACCAAACCTGAGATCCTACCTCTAACATGAAATGTGATATCCATCTCCTTCCCTTTCCAAACCTGAGACCCTGCCTATAGCATGAGATGTGATATCCAAGTACTTTCCATTCCAATCCTGAGACCCTTCCTATAGCATGTGATGTGATATCTCAATTCTTATACCAAACCTGAGACCCTTCCTATGGCATTAGATGTCATATACAACTCCTTCCCATTCCAATCCTGAGACCCTTCCTATAGCATGAGATGTGATATCTCAATGCTTATACCAAACCTGAGACCCTTCCTATAGCATGAGATGTGATATCCAACTTCTTCCCATTCCAATCCTGAGACCCTTCCTATAACATGAGATGTGATGTCGCAATGCTTCTAATACCAAACCTGAGATCTTTCCTATAACATGAGATGTGATATCCAACTCCTTCCCATTCCAATCCTGAGTCCCTTCCTATAGCATGAGATGTGATATCACAATGCTTATACCAAACCTGAGACCGTTCCTATAGCTTGAGATGTGATATCCAACTCCTTCCCATTCCAATCCTGAGACCCTTCCTATAGCATGAGATGTGATATCTCAAGGCCTCTAATACCAAACCTGAGATCGTTCCTCTAACATGAAATGTGATATCCAACTCCTTCCCCTTCCAAACCTGAGAGCCTTCCTATAACATGAGATGTGATATCCAACTCCTTCCCATTCCAATCCTGAGACCCTTATGATAGCATGAGATGTGATATCTCAATGCCTCTAATACCAAACCTGAGATACTTCCGATAGCATGAGATGTGATATCTCAATGCTTCTAATACCAAACCTGAGATCCTTCCTATAACATGAGATGTGATTTCCAAATCCTTCCCCTTCCAAACCTGAGACCCTCCCTTTAGCATGAGATGTGATATCCAACTCCTTCCCATTCCAATCCTGAGACCCTTCTGATAGCATGAGATGTGATATTTCAATGCCTCTAATACCAAACCTGAGATCCTACCTCTAACATGAAATGTGATATCCATCTCCTTCCCTTTCCAAACCTGAGACCCTGCCTATAGCATGAGATATGATATCCAAGTCCTTTCCATTCCAATCCTGAGACCCTTCCTATAGCATGTGATGTGATATCTCAATGCTTATACCAAACCTGAGACCCTTCCTATGGCATGAAATGTCATATACAACTCCTTCCCATTCCAAACCTGAGACCCTTCCTATAGCATGAGATGTGATATCTCAATGCTTATACCAAACCTGAGACCCTTCCTATAGCATGAGATGTGATATCTCAATGCCTCTAATACCAAACCTGAGATCCTTCCTCTAACGTGAAAAGTGATATCCAACTCCTTCCCTTTCCAAACCTGAGAGCCTACCTATAGCATGAGATGTGATATCACAATGCTTATACCAAACCTGAGACCGTTCCTATAGCTTGAAATGTGATATCCAACTCCTTCCCATTCTAATCCTGAGACCCCTCCTATAGCATGAGATGTGATATCTCAAGGCCTCTAATACCAAACCTGAGATTGTTCCTCTAACATGAAATGTGATATCCAACTCCTTCCCCTTCCAAACCTGAGAGCCTTCCTATAACATGAGATGTGGCATCCAAGTCCTCCCCATTCCAATCCTGAGACCCTTCCTATAGCATGAGATGTGATATCTCAATGCTTCTAATACCAATCCTGAGACCCTTCCTATAGCAAGAGATGTGATATCCAACTCCTTCCCCTTCCAAACTTGAGACCCTCCCTATAACATCAGATGTGACATCCAAGTCCTCCCCATTCCAATCCTGAGACCCTTCCTATAGCATGAGATGTGATATCTCAATGCTTCTAATACCAAACCTGAGACCCTTCCTATAACATGATTTGGGATATCCAACTCCTTCCCATTCCAATCCTGAGACCCTTCCGATAGCAGAGATGTGATATCTCAATGATTATACCAAACCTGAGACCCTTCCTATGGCCTGAGATGTCATATGCAACTCCTTCCCATTCCAATCCTGAGACCCTTCCTATAGCATTAGATGTGATATCTCAATGCTTATACCAAATCTGAGACCCTTCCTATAGCATGAGATGTGATATCCAACTTCTTCCCATTCCAATCCTGAGACCCTTCCTATAGCATGAGATGTGATGTCTCAATTCTTCTAATACCAAACCTGAGATCCTTCCTATAACATGAGATGTGATTTCCAAATCCTTCCACTTCCAAACCTGAGACCCTCCCTTTAGCATGAGATGTGATATCCAACTCCTTCCCATTCCAATCCCGAGACCCTTCTGATAGCATGAGATGTGATATTTCAATGCCTCTAATATCAAACCTGAGATCCTACCTCTAACATGAAATGTGATATCAATCTCCTTCCCTTTCCAAACCTGAGACCCTGCCTATAGCATGAAATGTGATATCCAAGTCCTTCCCATTCCAATCCTGAGACCCTTCCTATAGCATGTGATGTGATATCTCAATGCTTATACCA
Source organism: Ambystoma mexicanum (assembly GCF_040938575.1). Lineage (NCBI taxonomy): Eukaryota > Metazoa > Chordata > Amphibia > Caudata > Ambystomatidae > Ambystoma > Ambystoma mexicanum. The sequence continues at coordinate 15,987,185 of NW_027182444.1, forward strand.
AATCTGAGACCCTTCCTATAGCATGAGATGTGATATCCAACTCCTTCCCATTCCAATCCTGAGACCCTTCCTATAGCATGAGATGTGATGTCTCAATGCTTCTAATACCAAACCTGAGATCCTTCCTATAACATGAGATGTGATATCCAACTCCTTCCCATTCCAATCCTGAGACCCTTATGATAGCATGAGATGTGATATCTCAATGCCTCTAATACCAAACCTGAGATACTTCCGATAGCATGAGATGTGATATCTCAATGCTTCTAATACCAAACCTGAGATCCTTCCTATAACATGAGATGTGGTTTCCAAATCCTTCCCCTTCCAAACCTGAGACCCTCCCTTTAGCATGAGATGTGATATCCAACTCCTTCCCATTCCAATCCTGAGACCCATCTGATAGCATGAGATGTGATATTTCAATGCCTCTAATACCAAACCTGAGATCCTACCTCTAACATGAAATGTGATATCCATCTCCTTCCCTTTCCAAACCTGAGACCCTGCCTATAGCATGAGATGTGATATCCAAGTCCTTTCCATTCCAATCCTGAGACCCTTCCTATAGCATGTGATGTGATATCTCAATGCTTATACCAAACCTGAGACCCTTCCTATGGCATGAGATGTCATATACAACTCCTTCCCATTCCAATCCTGAGACCCTTCCTATAGCATGAGATGTGATATCTCAATGCTTATACCAAACCTGAGACCCTTCCTATAGCATGAGATGTGATATCCAACTTCTTCCCATTCCAATCCTGAGACCCTTCCTATAACATGAGATGTGATGTCGCAATGCTTCTAATACCAAACCTGAGATCTTTCCTATAACATGAGATGTGATATCCAACTCCTTCCCATTCCAATCCTGAGACCCTTCCTATAGCATGAGATGTGATATCACAATGCTTATACCAAACCTGAGACCGTTCCTATAGCTTGAGATGTGATATCCAACTCCTTCCCATTCCAATCCTTAGACCCTTCCTATAGCATGAGATGTGATATCTCAAGGCCTCTAATACCAAACCTGAGATCGTTCCTCTAACATGAAATGTGATATCCAACTCCTTCCCCTTCCAAACCTGAGAGCCTTCCTATAACATGAGATGTGACATCCAAGTCCTCCCCATTCCAATCCTGAGACCCTTCCTATAGCATGAGATGTGATATCTCAATGCTTCTAATACCAAACCTGAGACCCTTCCTATAACATGATTTGGGATATCCAACTCCTTCCCATTCCAATCCTGAGACCCTTCCGATAGCAGAGATGTGATATCTCAATGCTTATACCAAACCTGAGACCCTTCCTATGGCCTGAGATGTCATATGCAACTCCTTCCCATTCCAATCCTGAGACCCTTCCTATAGCATTAGATGTGATATCTCAATGCTTATACCAAATCTGAGACCCTTCCTATAGCATGAGATGTGATATCCAACTTCTTCCCATTCCAATCCTGAGACCCTTCCTATAGCATGAGATGTGATGTCTCAATTCTTCTAATACCAAACCTGAGATCCTTCCTATAACATGAGATGTGATATCCAACTCCTTCCCATTCCAATCCCGAGACCCTTATGATAGCATGAGATGTGATATCTCAATGCCTCTAATACCAAACCTGAGATACTTCTGATAGCATGAGATGTGATATCTCAATGCTTCTAATACCAAACCTGAGATCCTTCCTATAACATGAGATGTGATTTCCAAATCCTTCCACTTCCAAACCTGAGACCCTCCCTTTAGCATGAGATCTGATATCCAACTCCTTCCCATTCCAATCCTGAGACCCTTCTAATAGCATGAGATGTGATATTTCAATGCCTCTAATACCAAACCTGAGATCCTACCTCTAACATGAAATGTGATATCCATCTCCTTCCCTTTCCAAACCTGAGACCCTGCCTATAGCATGAGATGTGATATCCAAGTCCTTCCCATTCCAATCCTGAGACCCTTCCTATAGCATGTGATGTGATATCTTAATGATTCTAATAACAAACCTGAGACCCGTCCTATAACATGAGATGGGATATCCAACTCCTTCCCATTGCAATCCTGAGACACTTCCGATAACAGAGATGTGATATCTCAATGCTTATACCAAACCTGAGACCTTTCCTATAACATGAGATGTGATATCCAACTCCTTCCCGGTCCAAACCTGAGACCCTTCCTATAGCATATGTGATATCCAACTCCTTCCCATTCCAAACATGAGACCCTTCCTATAGCAAGAGTGTAATATCCAACTCCTTCCCATTCCAATCCTGAGACCATTCCTATAGCATGAGATGTGATATCTCAATGCTTCTAATACCAAACCTGAGATCCTTCCTATGAACATGAGATGTGATATCCAATTCCTCCCCATTCCAAACCTGAGAACCTTCCTACAGCATGCGATGTGATATCTCAATGCTTCTAATACCAAACCCGAGACCAGTCCTATAACATGAGATTGGATATCCAACTCCTTCCCCTTCCAAACCTGAGACTCTTCCTATAGCATGAGATGTGATACCCAACTTCTTCCCATTCCAATCCTGAGACCCTTCCTATAACATGAGATGTGATGTCTCAATGCTTCTAATATCAAACCTGAGATCTTTCCTATAACATGAGATGTGATATCCAACTCCTTCACATTCCAATCCTGAGACCCTTCCTATAGCATGAGATGTGATATCTCAATGCTTATACCAAACCTGAGACCCTTCCTATAGCTTGAGATGTGATATCCAACTCCTTCCCATTCCAATCCTGAGACCCTTCCTATAGCATGAGGTGTGATATCTCAAGGCCTCTAATACCAAACCTGAGATCCTTCCTCTGACATGAAATGTGATATCCAACTCCTTCCCCTTCCAAACCTGAGAGCCTTCCTATAACATGAAATGTGATATCCAATTCCTTCCCATTCCAACCTGAGACCCTTCCTATAGCATGAGATGAGATATCCAACTCCTTCCAAATCCAATACTGATACCCTTCCGATAGCATGAGATGTGATATCCCAATGCTTCTACCAAACCTGAGACCCATACTATGGCATGAGATGTGATATCAAACTCCTTCCCATTCCAATCCTGAGACCCTACCTATAGCTTGAGATGTGATATCCAACTCCTTCCCATTCCAATTCTGAGACCCTTCCTATACCATGAGACTTGATATCTCAATGCTTCTAATACCAAACCTGAGACCCGTCCTATAACATGAGATGTGATATCCAAATATTTCCAGTTCCAAACCTTAGACCCTTCCTTTATCATGAGATGTGATATCCAATTCCTTCCCATTCCAATCCTGAGACCCTTCCGATATCATGAGATTTGTTATCTCAATGCTTCTAATATCAAACTTGAGACCCTCCCTATAACATCAGATGTGACATCCAAGTCCTCCCCATTCCAATCCTGAGACCCTTCCTATAGCATGAGATATGATATCTCAATGCTTCTAATACCAAACCTGAGACCCTTCCTATAACATGATTTGGGATATCCAACTCCTTCCCATTCCAATCCTGAGACCCTTCCGATAGCAGAGATGTGATATCTCAATGCTTATACCAAACCTGAGACCCTTCCTATGGCCTGAGATGTCATATGCAACTCCTTCCCATTCCAATCCTGAGACCCTTCCTATAGCATTAGATGTGATATCTCAATGCTTATACCAAATCTGAGACCCTTCCTATAGCATGAGATGTGATATCCAACTTCTTCCCATTCCAATCCTGAGACCCTTCCTATAGCATGAGATGTGATGTCTCAATTCTTCTAATACCAAACCTGAGATCCTTCCTATAACATGAGATGTGATATCCAACTCCTTCCCATTCCAATCCTGAGACCCTTATGATAGCATGAGATGTGATATCTCAATGCCTCTAACACCAAACCTGAGATACTTCTGATAGCATGAGATGTGATATCTCAATGCTTCTAATACCAAACCTGAGATCCTTCCTATAACATGAGATGTGATTTCCAAATCCTTCCACTTCCAAACCTGAGACCCTCCCTTTAGCATGAGATGTGATATCCAACTCCTTCCCATTCCAATCCTGAGACCCTTCTGATAGCATGAGATGTGATATTTCAATGCCTTTAATACCAAACCTGAGATCCTACCTCTAACATGAAATGTGATATCCATCTCCTTCCCTTTCCAAACCTGAGACCCTGCCTATAGCATGAAATGTGATATCCAAGTCCTTCCCATTCCAATCCTGAGACCCTTCCTATAGCATGTGATGTGATATCTCAATGCTTATACCAAATCTGAGACCCTTCCTATAGCATGAGATGTGATATCCAACTCCTTCCCATTCCAATCCTGAGACCCTTCCTATAGCATGAGATGTGATGTCTCAATGCTTCTAATGCCAAACCTGAGATCCTTCCTATAACATGAGATGTGATATCCAACTCCTTCCCATTCCAATCCTGAGACCCTTATGATAGCATGAGATGTGATATCTCAATGCCTCTAATACCAAACCTGAGATACTTCCGATAGCATGAGATGTGATATCTCAATGCTTCTAATACCAAACCTGAGATCCTTCCTATAACATGAGATGTGATTTCCAAATCCTTCCCCTTCCAAACCTGAGACCCTCCCTTTAGCATGAGATGTGATATCCAACTCCTTCCCATTCCAATCCTGAGACCCATCTGATAGCATGAGATGTGATATTTCAATGCCTCTAATACCAAACCTGAGATCCTACCTCTAACATGAAATGTGATATCCATCTCCTTCCCTTTCCAAACCTGAGACCCTGCCTATAGCATGAGATGTGATATCCAAGTCCTTTCCATTCCAATCCTGGGACCCTTCCTATAGCATGTGACGTGATATCTCAATGCTTATACCAAACCCGAGACCCTTCCTATGGCATGAGATGTCATATCCAACTCCTTCCCATTCCAATCCTGAGACCCTTCTGATAGCATGAGATGTGATATTTCAATGCCTCTAATACCAAACCTGAGATCCTACCTCTAACATGAAATGTGATATCCATCTCCTTCCCTTTCCAAACCTGAGACCCTGCCTATAGCATGAGATGTGATATCCAAGTCCTTTCCATTCCAATCCTGAGACCCTTCCTATAGCATGTGATGTGATATCTCAATGCTTATACCAAACCTGAGACCCTTCCTATGGCATGAGATGTCATATACAACTCCTTCCCATTCCAATCCTGAGACCCTTCCTATAGCATGAGATGTGATATCTCAATGCTTATACCAAACCTGAGACCCTTCCTATAGCATGAGATGTGATATCCAACTCCTCCCCATTCCAATCCTGAGACCCTTCCTATAGCATGAGATGTGATATCACAATGCTTATACCAAACCTGAGATCTTTCCTATAACATGAGATGTGATATCCAACTCCTTCCCATTCCAATCCTGAGACCCTTCCTATAGCATGAGATGTGATATCACAATGCTTATACCAAACCTGAGACCGTTCCTCTAGCTTGAGATGTGATATCCAACTCCTTCCCATTCCAATCCTGAGACCCTTCCTATAGCATGAGATGTGATATCTCAAGGCCTCTAATACCAAACCTGAGATCGTTCCTCTAACATGAAATGTGATATCCAACTCCTTCCCCTTCCAAACCTGAGAGCCTTCCTATAACATGAGATGTGACAGCCAAGTCCTCCCCATTCCAATCCTGAGACCCTTCCTATAGCATGTGATGTGATATCTCAATTCTTATACCAAACCTGAGACCCTTCCTATGGCATGAGATGTCATATACAACTCCTTCCCATTCCAATCCTGAGACCCTTCCTATAGCATGAGATGTGATATCTCAATGCTTATACCAAACCTGAGACCCTTCCTATAGCATGAGATGTGATATCCAACTTCTTCCCATTCCAATCCTGAGACCCTTCCTATAGCATGAGATGTGATATCTCAAGGCCTCTAATACCAAACCTGAGATCGTTCCTCTAACATGAAATGTGATATCCAACTCCTTCCCCTTCCAAACCTGAGAGCCTTCCTATAACATGAGATGTGACAGCCAAGTCCTCCCCATTCCAATCCTGAGACCCTTCCGATAGCAGAGATGTGATATCTCAATGCTTATACCAAACCTGAGACCCTTCCTATGGCCTGAGATGTCATATGCAACTCCTTCCCATTCCAATCCTGAGACCCTTCCTATAGCATTAGATGTGATATCTCAATGCTTATACCAAATCTGAGACCCTTCCTATAGCATGAGATGTGATATCCAACTTCTTCCCATTCCAATCCTGAGACCCTTCCTATAGCATGAGATGTGATGTCTCAATTCTTCTAATACCAAACCTGAGATCCTTCCTATAACATGAGATGTGATATCCAACTCCTTCCCATTCCAATCCTGAGACCCTTATGATAGCATGAGATGTGATATCTCAATGCCTCTAATACCAAACCTGAGATACTTCTGATAGCATGAGATGTGATATCTCAATGCTTCTAATACCAAACCTGAGATCCTTCCTATAACATGAGATGTGATTTCCAAATCCTTCCACTTCCAAACCTGAGACCCTCCCTTTAGCATGAGATGTGATATCCAACTCCTTCCCATTCCAATCCTGAGACCCTTCTGATAGCATGAGATGTGATATTTCAATGCCTCTAATACCAAACCTGAGATCCTACCTCTAACATGAAATGTGATATCCATCGCCTTCCCTTTCCAAACCTGAGACCCTGCCTATAGCATGAGATGTGATATCCAAGTCCTTCCCATTCCAATCCTGAGACCCTTCCTATAGCATGTGATGTGATATCTCAATGCTTATACCAAACCTGAGACCCTTCCTATGGCATGAGATGTCATATACAACTCCTTCCCATTCCAATCCTGAGACCCTTCCTATAGCATGAGATGTGATATCTCAATGCTTATACCAAACCTGAGACCCTTCCTATAGCATGAGATGTGATATCTAACTTCTTCCCATTCCAATCCTGAGACCCTTCCTATAACATGAGATGTGATGTCTCAATGCTTCTAATACCAAACCTGAGACCCTTCCTATAACATGAGATGGGATATCCAACTCCTTCCCATTCCAATCCTGAGACCCTTCCGATAGCAGAGATGTGATATCTCAATGCTTTTACCAAACCTGAGACACTTCCTATGGCCTGAGATGTCATATACAACTCCTTCCCATTCCAATCCTGAGACCCTTCCTATAGCATGAGATGTGATATCTCAATGCTTATACCAAATCTGAGACCCTTCCTATAGCATGAGATGTGATATCCAACTCCTTCCCATTCCAATCCTGACACCCTTCCTATAGCATGAGATGAGATGTCTCAATGCTTCTAATACCAAACCTGAGATCCTTCCTATAACATGAGATGTGATATCCAACTCCTTCCCATTCCAATCCTGAGACCCTTATGATAGCATGAGATGTGATATCTCAATGCCTCTAATACCAAACCTGAGATCCTTCCTATAACATGAGATGTGATTTCCAAATCCTTCCCCTTCGAAACCTGAGACCCTCCCTTTAGCATGAGATGTGATATCAAACTCCTTCCCATTCCAATCCTGAGACCCATCTGATAGCATGAGATGTGATATTTCAATGCCTCTAATACCAAACCTGAGATCCTACCTCTAACATGAAATGTGATATCCATCTCCTTCCCTTTCCAAACCTGAGACCCTGCCTATAGCATGAGATGTGATATCCAAGTCCTTTCCATTCCAATCCTGAGACCCTTCCTATAGCATGTGATGTGATATCTCAATTCTTATACCAAACCTGAGACCCTTCCTATGGCATGAGATGTCATATACAACTCCTTCCCATTCCAATCCTGAGACCCTTCCTATAGCATGAGATGTGATATCTCAATGCTTATACCAAACCTGAGACCCTTCCTATAACATGAGATGTGATGTCGCAATGCTTCTAATACCAAACCTGAGATCTTTCCTATAACATGAGATGTGATATCCAACTCCTTCCCATTCCAATCCTGAGACCCTTCCTATAGCATGAGATGTGATATCACAATGCTTATACCAAACCTGAGACCGTTCCTATAGCTTGAGATGTGATATCCAACTCCTTCCCATTCCAATCCTGAGACCCTTCCTATAGCATGAGATGTGATATCTCAAGGCCTCTAATACCAAACCTGAGATCGTTCCTCTAACATGAAATGTGATATCCAACTCCTTCCCCTTCCAAACCTGAGAGCCTTCCTATAACATGAGATGTGATATCCAACTCCTTCCCCTTCCAAACCTGAGAGCCTTCCTATAGCATGAGATATGATAGCCAAGTCCTTCTAATTCCAATCCTGAGAACCTTCCTATAACATGAAATGTGATATCCAACTCCTTCCCATTCCAACCTGAGACCCTTCCTATAGCATGAGATGGGATATCTCATTGCTTCTAATACCAAACCTGAGACTCTTCCTATAACATGAGATGGGATATCCAACTCATTCCCATTCCAATCCTGAGACCCTTCCGATAGCAGAGATGTGATATCTCAATGCTTATACCAAACCTGAGACCCTTCCTATGGCCTGAGATGTCATATACAACTCCTTCCCATTCCAATCCTGAGACCCTTCCTATAGCATGAGATGTGATATCTCAATGCTTATACCAAATCTGAGACCCTTCCTATAGCATGAGATGTGATATCCAACTCCTTCCCATTCCAATCCTGAGACCCTTCCTATAGCATGAGATGTGATGTCTCAATGCTTCTAATACCAAACCTGATATCCTTCCTATAACATGAGATGTGATATCCAACTCCTTCCCATTCCAATCCTGAGACCCTTATGATAGCATGAGATGTGATATCTCAATGCCTCTAATACCAAACCTGAGATACTTCCGATAGCATGAGATGTGATATCTCAATGCTTCTAATACCAAACCTGAGATCCTTCCTATAACATGAGATGTGATTTCCAAATCCTCCCGCTTCCAAACCTGAGACCCTCCCTTTAGCATGAGATGTGATATCCAACTCCTTCCCATTCCAATCCTGAAACCCTTCTGATAGCATGAGATGTGATATCTCAATGCCTCTAATTCCAAACCTGAGATCCTACCTCTAACATGAAATGTGATATCCATCTCCTTCCCATTCCAATCCCGAGACCCTTCCTATAGCATGAGATGTGATATCTCAATGCTTATACCAAACCTGAGACCCTTCCTATAGCATGAGATGTGATATCCAACTCCTTCCCATTCCAATCCTGAGACTCTTCCTATAGCATGAGATGTGATATCTCAATGCCTCTAATACCAAACCTGAGATCCTTCCTCTAACGTGAAATGTGATATCCAACTCCTTCCCTTTCCAAACCTGAGAGCCTACCTGTAGCATGAGATGTGATATCACAATGCTTATACCAAACCTGAGACCGTTCCTATAGCTTGAGATGTGATATCCAACTCCTTCCCATTCCAATCCTGAGACCCTTCCTATAGCATGAGATGTGATATCTCAAGGCCTCTAATACCAAACCTGAGATCGTTCCTCTAACATGAAATGTGATATCCAACTCCTTCCCCTTCCAAACCTGAGAGCCTTCCTATAACATGAGATGTGGCATCCAAGTCCTCCCCATTCCAATCCTGAGACCCTTCCTATAGCATGGGATGTGATATCTCAATGCTTCTAATACCAAACCTGAGACCCTTCCTATAACATGATTTGGGATATCCAACTCCTTCCCATTCCAATCCTGAGACCCTTCCGATAGCAGAGATGTGATATCTCAATGCTTATACCAAACCTGAGACCCTTCCTATGGCCTGAGATGTCATATGCAACTCCTTCCCATTCCAATCCTGAGACCCTTCCTATAGCATTAGATGTGATATCTCAATGCTTATACCAAATCTGAGACCCTTCCTATAGCATGAGATGTGATATCCAACTTCTTCCCATTCCAATCCTGAGACCCTTCCTATAGCATGAGATGTGATGTCTCAATTCTTCTAATACCAAACCTGAGATCCTTCCTATAACATGAGATGTGATATCCAACTCCTTCCCATTCCAATCCTGAGACCCTTATGATAGCATGAGATGTGATATCTCAATGCCTCTAATACCAAACCTGAGATACTTCTGATAGCATGAGATGTGATATCTCAATGCTTCTAATACCAAACCTGAGATCCTTCCTATAACATGAGATGTGATTTCCAAATCCTTCCACTTCCAAACCTGAGACCCTCCCTTTAGCATGAGATGTGATAGCCAACTCCTTCCCTTTCCAATCCTGAGACCCTTCTGATAGCATGAGATGTGATATTTCAATGCCTCTAATACCAAACCTGAGATCCTACCTCTAACATGAAATGTGATATCCATCTCCTTCCCTTTCCAAACCTGAGACCCTGCCTATAGCATGAGATGTGATATCCAAGTCCTTCCCATTCCAATCCTGAGACCCTTCCTATAGCATGTGATGTGATATCTCAATGCTTATACCAAACCTGAGACCCTTCCTATGGCATGAGATGTCATATACAACTCCTTCCCATTCCAATCCTGAGACCCTTCCTATAGCATGAGATGTGATATCTCAATGTTTATACCAAACCTGAGACCCTTCCTATAGCATGAGATGTGATGTCCAACTTCTTCCCATTCCAATCCTGAGACCCTTCCTATAACATGAGATGTGATGTCTCAATGCTTCTAATACCAAACCTGAGACCCTTCCTATAACATGAGATGGGATATCCAACTCCTTCCCATTCCAATCCTGAGACCCTTCCGATAGCAGAGATGTGATATCTCAATGCTTTTACCAAACCTGAGACCCTTCCTATGGCCTGAGATGTCATATACAACTCCTTCCCATTCCAATCCTGAGACCCTTCCTATAGCATGAGATGTGATATCTCAATGCTTATACCAAATTTGAGACCCTTCCTATAGCATGAGATGTGATATCCAACTCCTTCCCATTCCAATCCTGACACCCTTCCTATAGCATGAGATGTGATGTCTCAATGCTTCTAATACCAAACCTGAGATCCTTCCTATAACATGAGATGTGATATCCAACTCCTTCCCATTCCAATCCTGAGACCCTTATGATAGCATGAGATGTGATATCTCAATGCCTCTTATACCAAACCTGAGATACTTCCGATAGCATGAGATGTGATATCTCAATGCTTCTAATACCAAACCTGAGAACCTTCCTATAACATGAGATGTGATTTCCAAATCCTTCCCCTTCCAAACCTGAGACCCTCCCTTTAGCATGAGATGTGATATCAAACTCCTTCCCATTCCAATCCTGAGACCCATCTGATAGCATGAGATGTGATATTTCAATGCCTCTAATACCAAACCTGAGATCCTACCTCTAAAATGAAATGTGATATCCATCTCCTTCCCTTTCCAAACCTGAGACCCTGCCTATAGCATGAGATATGATATCCAAGTCCTTTCCATTCCAATCCTGAGACCCTTCCTATAGCATGTGATGTGATATTTCAATTCTTATACCAAACCTGAGACCCTTCCTATGGCATGAGATGTCATATACAACTCCTTCCCATTCCAATCCTGAGACCCTTCCTATAGCATGAGATGTGAAATCTCAATGCTTATACCAAACCTGAGACCCTTCCTATAGCATGAGATGTGATATCCAACTTCTTCCCATTCCAATCCTGAGACCCTTCCTATAACATGAGATGTGATGTCGCAATGCTTCTAATACCAAACCTGAGATCTTTCCTATAACATGAGATGTGATATCCAACTCCTTCCCATTCCAATCCTGAGACCGTTCCTATAGCATGAGATGTGATATCACAATGCTTATACCAAACCTGAGACCGTTCCTATAGCTTGAGATGTGATATCCAACTCCTTCCCATTCCAATCCTGAGACCCTTCCTATAGCATGAGATGTGATATCTCAATGCTTCTAATACCAAACCTGAGATCCTTCCTATAACATGAGATGTGATTTCCAAATCCTTCCCCTTCCAAACCTGAGACCCTCCCTTTAGCATGAGATGTGATATCCAACTCCTTCCCATTCCAATCCTGAGACCCTTCCGATAGCATGAGATGTGATATCTCAATGCTTCTAATACCAAACCTGAGATCCTTCCTATAACATGAGATGTGATTTCCAAATCCTTCCCCTTCCAAACCTGAGACCCTCCCTTTAGCATGAGATGTGATATCCAACTCCTTCCCATTCCAATCCTGAGACCCTTCTGATAGCATGAGATGTGATATTTCAATGCCTCTAATACCAAACCTGAGATCCTACCTCTAACATGAAATGTGATATCCATCTCCTTCCCTTTCCAAACCTGAGACCCTGCCTATAGCATGAGATGTGATATCCAAGTCCTTTCCATTCCAATCCTGAGACCCTTCCTATAGCATGTGATGTGATATCGCAATGCTTATACCAAACCTGAGACCCTTCCTATGGCATGAGATGTCATATACAACTCCTTCCCATTCCAAACCTGAGACCCTTCCTATAGCATGAGATGTGATATCTCAATGCTTATACCAAACCTGAGACCCTTCCTATAGCATGAGATGTGATATCTCAATGCCTCTAATACCAAACCTGAGATCCTTCCTCTAACGTGAAATGTGATATCCAACTCCTTCCCTTTCCAAACCTGAGAGCCTACCTATAGCATGAGATGTGATATCACAATGCTTATACCAAACCTGAGACCGTTCCTATAGCTTGAGATGTGATATCCAACTCCTTCCCATTCTAATCCTGAGACCCTTCCTATAGCATGAGATGTGATATCTCAAGGCCTCTAATACCAAACCAGAGATCGTTCCTCTAACATGAAATGTGATATCCAACTCCTTCCCCTTCCAAACCTGAGAGCCTTCCTATAACATGAGATGTGGCATCCAAGTCCTCCCCATTCCAATCCTGAGACCCTTCCTATAGCATGAGATGTGATATCTCAATGCTTCTAATACCAATCCTGAGACCCTTCCTATAGCAAGAGATGTGATATCCAAATCCTTCCCATTCCAATCCTGAGACCCTTCCTATAGCATGAGAAGGGATATCCAACTCCTTCCCAATCCAATCCTGAGACCCTTCCGATAGCAGAGACGTGATATCTCAATGCTTCTACCAAACCTGAGACCCTTCCTTTAGCATGAGATGTGATATCCAAATCCTTCACATTCCAATCCTGAGACCCTTCCTATAGCATGAGATGTGATATCTCAATGCTTCTAATACCAAACCTGAGATCCTTCCTATAACATGAGATGTGATATCCAATTCCTTCCCATTCCAAACCTGAGACCCTTCCTATTGGATGAGATGTGATATCCAACTCCTTCCCATTCCAACCCTGAGACCCTTCCTATAGCATGAGATGTGATGTCTCAATGCTTCTAATACCAAACCTGAGATCCTTCCTATAACATGAGATGTGATATCCAACTCCTTCCATTCCAATCCTGAGACCCGTCCTATAGCATGAGATGTGATATCTCAATGCTTATACCAAACCTGAGACCCTTCCTATAGCATGAGATGTGATATCCAACTACTTCCCATTCCAATCCTGAGACCCTTCCTATAGCATGAGATGTGATATCTCAATGCTTCTAATACCAAACCTGAGATCCTTCCTCTAACATGAAATGTGATATCCAACTCCTTCCCTTTCCAAACCTAAGAGCCTATCTATAGCATGAGATGTGATATCCAAGTCCTTCCCATTCCAATCCTTAGACCCTTCCTACAGCATGCAATATGATATCTCAATGATTCTAATAACAAACCTGAGACCCGTCCTATAGCATGAGATATGATATCCAAGTCCTTCCCATTCCAATCCTGAGACCCTTCCTATAACATGAAATGTGATATCCAACTCCTTCCCATTCCAACCTGAGACCCTTCCTATAGCATGAGATGGGATATCCAACTTCTTCCAAATCCAATACTGATACCCTTCCGATAGCATGAGATGTGATATCCCAATGCTTCTACCAAACCTGAGACCCATACTATGGCATGAGATGTGATATCAAACTCCTTCCCATTCCAATCCTGAGACCCTTCCTATAGCTTGAGGTGTGATATCCAACTCCTTCCCATTCCAATTCTGAGACCCTTCTTATACCATGAGACTTGATATCTCAATGCTTCTAATACCAAACCTGAGACCCGTCCTATAGCATGAGATGTGATATCTCAATGCTTATACCAAACCTGAGACCCTTCCTATAGCATGAGATGTGATATCTCAATGCTTATACCAAACCTGAGACCCTTCCTATGGCATGAGATGTCATATACAACTCCTTCCCATTCCAAACCTGAGACCCTTCCTATAGCATGAGATGTGATATCCAACTCCTTCCCATTCCAATCCTGAGACCCTTCCTATAGCATGAGATGTGATATCACAATGCTTATACCAAACCTGAGACCGTTCCTATAGCTTGAGATGTGATATCCAACTCCTTCCCATTCCAATCCTGAGACCCTTCCTATAGCATGAGATGTGATATCTCAAGGCCTCTAATACCAAACCTGAGATCGTTCCTCTAACATGAAATGTGATATCCAACTCCTTCCCCTTCCAAACCTGAGAGCCTTCCTATAGCATGAGATATGATAGCCAAGTCCTTCCAATTCCAATCCTGAGACCCTTCTTATAACATGAAATGTGATATCCAACTCCTTCCCATTCCAACCTGAGACCCTTCCTATAGCATGAGATGGGATATCTCAATGCTTCTAATACCAAACCTGAGACTCTTCCTATAACATGAGATGGGATATCCAACTCATTCCCATTCCAATCCTGAGACCCTTCCGATAGCAGAGATGTGATATCTCAATGCTTATACCAAACCTGAGACCCTTCCTATGGCCTGAGATGTCATAGACAACTCCTTCCCATTCCAATCCTGAGACCCTTCCTATAGCATGACATGTGATATCTCAATGCTTATACCAAATCTGAGACCCTTCCTATAACATGAGATGTGATATCCAACTCCTTCCCATTCCAATCCTGAGACCCTTCCTATAGCATGAGATGTGATGTCTCAATGCTTCTAATACCAAACCTGAGATCCTTCCTATAACATGAGATGTGATATCCAACTCCTTCCCATTCCAATCCTGAGACCCTTATGATAGCATGAGATGTGATATCTCAATGCCTCTAATACCAAACCTGAGATACTTCCGATAGCATGAGATGTGATATCTCAATGCTTCTAATACCAAACCTGAGATCCTTCCTATAACATGAGATGTGATTTCCAAATCCTCCCGCTTCCAAACCTGAGACCCTCCCTTTAGCATGAGATGTGATATCCAACTCCTTCCCATTCCAATCCTGAAACCCTTCTGATAGCATGAGATGTGATATCTCAATGCCTCTAATTCCAAACCTGAGATCCTACCTCTAACATGAAATGTGATATCCATCTCCTTCCCATTCCAATCCCGAGACCCTTCCTATAGCATGAGATGTGATATCTCAATGCTTATACCAAACCTGAGACCCTTCCTATAGCATGAGATGTGATATCCAACTCCTTCCCATTCCAATCCTGAGACTCTTCCTATAGCATGAGATGTGATATCTCAATGCCTCTAATACCAAACCTGAGATCCTTCCTCTAACGTGAAATGTGATATCCAACTCCTTCCCTTTCCAAACCTAAGAGCCTACCTATAGCATGAGATGTGATATCCAAGTCCTTCCCATTCCAATCCTTAGACCCTTCCTACAGCATGCAATATGATATCTCAATAATTCTAATAACAAACCTGAGACCCGTCCTATAACATGAGATGGGATATCCAACTCCTTCCCATTCCAATCCTGAGACACTTCCGATAGCAGAGATGTGATATCCACCTTCTTCCCATTCCAATCCTGAGACCCTTCCTATAACATGAGATGTGATGTCTCAATGCTTCTAATACCAAACCTGAGATCTTTCCTATAACATGAGATGTGATATCCAACTCCTTCACATTCCAATCCTGAGACCCTTCCTATAGCATGAGATGTGATATCTCAATGCTTATACCAAACCTGAGACCCTTCCTATAGCTTGAGATGTGATATCCAACTCTTTCCCATTCCAATCCTGAGACCCTTCCTATAGCATGAGATGTGATATCTCAAGGCCTCTAATACCAAACCTGAGATCCTTCCTCTGACTTGAAATGTGATATCCAACTCCTTCCCCTTCCAAACCTGAGAGCCTTCCTATAACATGAAATGTGATATCCAATTCCTTCCCATTCCAACCTGAGACCCTTCCTATAGCATGAGATGGGATATCCAACTCCTTCCAAATCCAATACTGATACCCTTCCGATAGCATGAGATGTGATATCCCAATGCTTCTACCAAACCTGAGACCCATACTATGGCATGAGATGTGATATCAAACTTCTTCCCATTCCAATCCTGAGACCCTACCTATAGCTTGAGATGTGATATCCAACTCCTTCCCATTCCAATTCTGAGACCCTTCCTATACCATGAGACTTGATATCTCAATGCTTCTAATACCAAACCTGAGACCCGTCCTATAACATGAGATGTGATATCCAAATCCTTCCCCTTCCAAACCTTAGACCCTTCCTTTATCATGAGATGTGATATCCAATTCCTTCCCATTCTTATCCTGAGACCCTTCCGATATCATGAGATTTGTTATCTCAATGCTTCTAATATCAAACTTGAGACCCTCCCTATAACATGAGATGTGACATCCAAGTCCTCCCCATTCCAATCCTGAGACCCTTCCTATAGCATGAGATGTGATATCTCAATGCTTCTAATACCAAACCTGAGACCCTTCCTATAACATGATTTGGGATATCCAACTCCTTCCCATTCCAATCCTGAGACCCTTCCGATAGCAGAGATGTGATATCTCAATGCTTATACCAAACCTGAGACCCTTCCTATGGCCTGAGATGTCATATGCAACTCCTTCCCATTCCAATCCTGAGACCCTTCCTATAGCATTAGATGTGATATCTCAATGCTTATACCAAATCGGAGACCCTTCCTATAGCATGAGATGTGATATCCAACTTCTTCCCATTCCAATCCTGAGACCCTTCCTATAGCATGAGATGTGATGTCTCTATTCTTCTAATACCAAACCTGAGATCCTTCCTATAACATGAGATGTGATATCCAACTCCTTCCCATTCCAATCCTGAGACCCTTATGATAGCATGAGATGTGATATCTCAATGCCTCTAATACCAAACCTGAGATACTTCCGATAGCATGAGATGTGATATCTCAATGCTTCTAATACCAAACCTGAGATCCTTCCTATAACATGAGATGTGATTTCCAAATCCTTCCCCTTCCAAACCTGAGACCCTCCCTTTAGCATGAGATGTGATATCAAACTCCTTCCCATTCCAATCCTGAGACCCATCTGATAGCATGAGATGTGATATTTCAATGCCTCTAATACCAAACCTGAGATCCTACCTCTAACATGAATTGTGATATCCATCTCCTTCCCTTTCCAAACCTGAGACCCTGCCTATAGCATGAGATGTGATATCCAAGTCCTTTCCATTCCAATCCTGAGACCCTTCCTATAGCATGTGATGTGATATCTCAATTCTTATACCAAACCTGAGACCCTTCTTATGGCATGAGATGTCATATACAACTCCTTCCCATTCCAATCCTGAGACCCTTCCTATAGCATGAGATATGATATCTCAATGCTTATACCAAACCTGATACCCTTCCTATAGCATGAGATGTGATATCCAACTTCTTCCCATTCCAATCCTGAGACCCTTCCTATAACATGAGATGTGATGTCGCAATGCTTCTAATACCAAACCTGAGATCTTTCCTATAACATGAGATGTGATATCCAACTCCTTCCCATTCCAATCCTGAGACCCTTCCTATAGCATGAGATGTGATATCACAATGCTTATAGCAAACCTGAGACCGTTCCTATAGCTTGAGATTTGATATCCAACTCCTTCCCATTCCAATCCTGAGACCCTTCCTATAGCATGAGATGTGATATCTCAAGGCCTCTAATACCAAACCTGAGATCGTTCCTCTAACATGAAATGTGATATCCAACTCCTTCCCCTTCCAAACCTGAGAGCCTTCCTATAACATGAGATGTGATATCCAACTCCTTCCCATTCCAATCCTGAGACCCTTATGATAGCATGAGATGTGATATCTCAATGCCTCTAATACCAAACCTGAGATACTTCCGATAGCATGAGATGTGATATCTCAATGCTTCTAATACCAAACCTGAGATCCTTCCTATAACATGAGATGTGATTTCCAAATCCTTCCCCTTCCAAACCTGAGACCCTCCCTTTAGCATGAGATGTGATATCCAACTCCTTCCCATTCCAATCCTGAGACCCTTCTGATAGCATGAGATGTGATATTTCAATGCCTCTAATACCAAACCTGAGATCCTACCTCTAACATGAAATGTGATATCCATCTCCTTCCCTTTCCAAACCTGAGACCCTGCCTATAGCATGAGATGTGATATCCAAGTCCTTTCCATTCCAATCCTGAGACCCTTCCTATAGCATGTGATGTGATATCTCAATGCTTATACCAAACCTGAGACCCTTCCTATGGCATGAGATGTCATATACAACTCCTTCCCATTCCAAACCTGAGGCCCTTCCTATAGCATGAGATGTGATATCTCAATGCTTATACCAAACCTGAGACCCTTACTATAGCATGAGATGTGATATCCAACTCCTTCCCATTCCAATCCTGAGACCCTTCCTATAGCATGAGATGTGATATCACAATGCTTATACCAAACCTGAGACCCTTCCTATAGCATGAGATGTGATATCTCAAGGCCTCTGATACCAAACCTGAGATCGTTCCTCTAACATGAAATGTGATATCCAACTCCTTCCCCTTCCAAACCTGAGAGCCTTCCTATAGCATGAGATATGATAGCCAAGTCCTTCCAATTCCAATCCTGAGACCCTTCCTATAACATGAAATGTGATATCCAACTCCTTCCCATTCCAACCTGAGACCCTTCCTATAGCATGAGATGGGATATCTCAATGCTTCTAATACCAAACCTGAGACTCTTCCTATAACATGAGATGGGATATCCAACTCATTCCCATTCCAATCCTGAGACCCTTCCGATAGCAGAGATGTGATATCTCAATGCTTATACCAAACCTGAGACCCTTCCTATGGCCTGAGATGTCATATACAACTCCTTCCCATTCCAATCCTGAGACCCTTCCTATAGCATGAGATGTGATATCTCAATGCTTATACCAAATCTGAGACCCTTCCTATAGCATGAGATGTGATATCCAACTCCTTCCCATTCCAATCCTGAGACCCTTCCTATAGCATGAGATGTGATGTCTCAATGCTTCTAATACCAAACCTGAGATCCTTCCTATAACATGAGATGTGATATCCAACTCCTTCCCATTCCAATCCTGAGACCCTTATGATAGCATGAGATGTGATATCTCAATGCCTCTAATACCAAACCTGAGATACTTCCGATAGCATGAGATGTGATATCTCAATGCTTCTAATACCAAACCTGAGATCCTTCCTATAACATGAGATGTGATTTCCAAATCCTCCCGCTTCCAAACCTGAGACCCTCCCTTTAGCATGAGATGTGATATCCAACTCCTTCCCATTCCAATCCTGAAACCCTTCTGATAGCATGAGATGTGATATCTCAATGCCTCTAATTCCAAACCTGAGATCCTACCTCTAACATGAAATGTGATATCCATCTCCTTCCCATTCCAATCCCGAGACCCTTCCTATAGCATGAGATGTGATATCTCAATGCTTATACCAAACCTGAGACCCTTCCTATAGCATGAGATGTGATATCCAACTCCTTCCCATTCCAATCCTGAGACTCTTCCTATAGCATGAGATGTGATATCTCAATGCCTCTAATACCAAACCTGAGATCCTTCCTCTAACGTGAAATGTGATATCCAACTCCTTCCCTTTCCAATCCTGAGAGCCTACCTATAGCATGAGATGTGATATCCAAGTCCTTCCCATTCCAATCCTTAGACCCTTCCTACAGCATGCAATATGATATCTCAATGATTCTAATAACAAACCTGAGACCCGTCCTATAACATGAGATGGGATATCCAACTCCTTCCCATTCCAATCCTGAGACACTTCCGATAGCAGAGATGTGATATCTCAATGCTTATACCAAACCTGAGACCCTTCCTATAACATGAGATGTGATATCCAACTCCTTCCCGGTCCAAACCTGAGACCCTTCCTATAGCATATGTGATATCCAACTCCTTCCCATTCCAAACATGAGACACTTCCTATAGCAAGAGTGTAATATCCAACTCCTTCCCATTCCAATCCTGAGACCATTCCTATAGCATGAGATGTGATATCTCAATGCTTCTAATACCAAACCTGAGATCCTTCCTATGAACATGAGATGTGATATCCAATTCCTCCCCATTCCAAACCTGAGAACCTTCCCACAGCATGCGATGTGATATCTCAATGCTTCTAATACCAAACCCGAGACCAGTCCTATAACATGAGATTGGATATCCAACTCCTTCCCCTTCCAGACCTGAGACTCTTCCTATAGCATGAGATGTGATATCCACCTTCTTCCCATTCCAATCCTGAGACCCTTCCTATAACATGAGATGTGATGTCTCAATGCTTCTAATACCAAACCTGAGATCTTTCCTATAACATGAGATGTGATATCCAACTCCTTCACATTCCAATCCTGAGACACTTCATATAGCATGAGATGTGATATCTCAATGCTTATACCAAACCTGAGACCCTTCCTATAGCTTGAGATGTGATATCCAACTCTTTCCCATTCCAATCCTGAGACCCTTCCTATAGCATGAGATGTGATATCTCAAGGCCTCTAATACCAAACCTGAGATCCTTCCTCTGACATGAAATGTGATATCCAACTCCTTCCCCTTCCAAACCTGAGAGCCTTCCTATAACATGAAATGTGATATCCAATTCCTTCCCATTCCAACCTGAGACCCTTCCTATAGCATGAGATGGGATATCCAACTCCTTCCAAATCCAATACTGATACCCTTCCGATAGCATGAGATGTGATATCCCAATGCTTCTACCAAACCTGAGAACCATACTATGCATGAGATGTGATATCAAACTTCTTCCCATTCCAATCCTGAGACCCTACCTATAGCTTGAGATGTGATATCCAACTCCTTCCCATTCCAATTCTGAGACCCTTCCTATACCATGAGACTTGATATCTCAATGCTTCTAATACCAAACCTGAGACCCGTCCTATAACATGAGATGTGATATCCAAATCCTTCCCCTTCCAAACCTTAGACCCTTCCTTTATCATGAGATGTGATATCCAATTCCTTCCCATTCCAATCCTGAGACCCTTCCGATATCATGAGATTTGTTATCTCAATGCTTCTAATATCAAACTTGAGACCCTCCCTATAACATGAGATGTGACATCCAAGTCCTCCCCATTCCAATCCTGAGACCCTTCCTATAGCATGAGATGTGATATCTCAATGCTTCTAATACCAAACCTGAGACCCTTCCTATAACATGATTTGGGATATCCAACTCCTTCCCATTCCAATCCTGAGACCCTTCCGATAGCAGAGATGTGATATCTCAATGCTTATACCAAACCTGAGACCCTTCCTATGGCCTGAGATGTCATATGCAACTCCTTCCCATTCCAATCCTGAGACCCTTCCTATAGCATTAGATGTGATATCTCAATGCTTATACCAAATCTGAGACCCTTCCTATAGCATGAGATGTGATTTCCAACTTCTTCCCATTCCAATCCTGAGACCCTTCCTATAGCATGAGATGTGATGTCTCAATTCTTCTAATACCAAACCTGAGATCCTTCCTATAACATGAGATGTGATATCCAACTCCTTCCCATTCCAATCCTGAGACCCTTATGATAGCATGAGATGTGATATCTCAATGCCTCTAATTCCAAACCTGAGATACTTCCGATAGCATGAGATGTGATATCTCAATGCTTCTAATACCAAACCTGAGATCCTTCCTATAACATGAGATGTGATTTCCAAATCCTCCCGCTTCCAAACCTGAGACCCTCCCTTTAGCATGAGATGTGATATCCAACTCCTTCCCATTCCAATCCTGAAACCCTTCTGATAGCATGAGATGTGATATCTCAATGCCTCTAATTCCAAACCTGAGATCCTACCTCTAACATGAAATGTGATATCCATCTCCTTCCCATTCCAATCCCGAGACCCTTCCTATAGCATGAGATGTGATATCTCAATGCTTATACCAAACCTGAGACCCTTCCTATAGCATGAGATGTGATATCCAATTCCTTCCCATTCCAATCCTGAGACCCTTCCTATAGCATGAGATGTGATGTCTCAATGCTTCTAATACCAAACCTGAGATCCTTCCTATAACATGAGATGTGATATCCAACTCCTTCCCATTCCAATCCTGAGACCCTTATGATAGCATGAGATGTGATATCTCAATGCCTCTAATACCAAACCTGAGATACTTTCGATAGCATGAGATGTGATATCTCAATGCTTCTAATACCAAACCTGAGATCCTTCCTATAACATGAGATGTGATTTCCAAATCCTTCCCCTTCCAAACCTGAGACCCTCCCTTTAGCATGAGATGTGATATCCAACTCCTTCCCATTCCAATCCTGAGACCCATCTGATAGCATGAGATGTGATATTTCAATGCCTCTAATACCAAACCTGAGATCCTACCTCTAACATGAAATGTGATATCCATCTCCTTCCCTTTCCAAACCTGAGACCCTGCCTATAGCATGAGATGTGATATCCAAGTCCTTTCCATTCCAATCCTGAGACCCTTCCTATAGCATGTGATGTGATATCTCAATGCTTATACCAAACCTGAGACCCTTCCTATGGCATGAGATGTCATATACAACTCCTTCCCATTCCAAACCTGAGGCCCTTCCTATAGCATGAGATGTGATATCTCAATGCTTATACCAAACCTGAGACCCTTACTATAGCATGAGATGTGATATCCAACTCCTTCCCATTCCAATCCTGAGACCCTTCCTATAGCATGAGATGTGATATCACAATGCTTATACCAAACCTGAGACCCTTCCTATAGCATGAGATGTGATATCTCAAGGCCTCTGATACCAAACCTGAGATCGTTCCTCTAACATGAAATGTGATATCCAACTCCTTCCCCTTCCAAACCTGAGAGCCTTCCTATAGCATGAGATATGATAGCCAAGTCCTTCCAATTCCAATCCTGAGACCCTTCCTATAACATGAAATGTGATATCCAACTCCTTCCCATTCCAACCTGAGACCCTTCCTATAGCATGAGATGGGATATCTCAATGCTTCTAATACCAAACCTGAGACTCTTCCTATAACATGAGATGGGATATCCAACTCATTCCCATTCCAATCCTGAGACCCTTCCGATACCATGAGACTTGATATCTCAATGCTTCTAATACCAAACCTGAGACCCGTCCTATAACATGAGATGTGATATCCAAATCCTTCCCCTTCCAAACCTTAGACCCTTCCTTTATCATGAGATGTGATATCCAATTCCTTCCCATTCCAATCCTGAGACCCTTCCGATATCATGAGATTTGTTATCTCAATGCTTCTAATATCAAACTTGAGACCCTCCCTATAACATGAGATGTGACATCCAAGTCCTCCCCATTCCAATCCTGAGACCCTTCCTATAGCATGAGATGTGATATCTCAATGCTTCTAATACCAAACCTGAGACCCTTCCTATAACATGATTTGGGATATCCAACTCCTTCCCATTCCAATCCTGAGACCCTTCCGATAGCAGAGATGTGATATCTCAATGCTTATACCAAACCTGAGACCCTTCCTATGGCCTGAGATGTCATATGCAACTCCTTCCCATTCCAATCCTGAGACCCTTCCTATAGCATTAGATGTGATATCTCAATGCTTATACCAAATCTGAGACCCTTCCTATAGCATGAGATGTGATATCCAACTTCTTCCCATTCCAATCCTGAGACCCTTCCTATAGCATGAGATGTGATGTCTCAATTCTTCTAATACCAAACCTGAGATCCTTCCTATAACATGAGATGTGATATCCAACTCCTTCCCATTCCAATCCTGAGACCCTTATGATAGCATGAGATGTGATATCTCAATGCCTCTAATTCCAAACCTGAGATACTTCCGATAGCATGAGATGTGATATCTCAATGCTTCTAATACCAAACCTGAGATCCTTCCTATAACATGAGATGTGATTTCCAAATCCTCCCGCTTCCAAACCTTAGACCCTCCCTTTAGCATGAGATGTGATATCCAACTCCTTCCCATTCCAATCCTGAAACCCTTCTGATAGCATGAGATGTGATATCTCAATGCCTCTAATTCCAAACCTGAGATCCTACCTCTAACATGAAATGTGATATCCATCTCCTTCCCATTCCAATCCCGAGACCCTTCCTATAGCATGAGATGTGATATCTCAATGCTTATACCAAACCCGAGACCCTTCCTATAGCATGAGATGTGATATCCAACTCCTTCCCATTCCAATCCTGAGACCCTTCCTATAGCATGAGATGTGATGTCTCAATGCTTCTAATACCAAACCTGAGATCCTTCCTATAACATGAGATGTGATATCCAACTCCTTCCCATTCCAATCCTGAGACCCTTATGATAGCATGAGATGTGATATCTCAATGCCTCTAATACCAAACCTGAGATACTTTCGATAGCATGAGATGTGATATCTCAATGCTTCTAATACCAAACCTGAGATCCTTCCTATAACATGAGATGTGATTTCCAAATCCTTCCCCTTCCAAACCTGAGACCCTCCCTTTAGCATGAGATGTGATATCCAACTCCTTCCCATTCCAATCCTGAGACCCATCTGATAGCATGAGATGTGATATTTCAATGCCTCTAATACCAAACCTGAGATCCTACCTCTAACATGAAATGTGATATCCATCTCCTTCCCTTTCCAAACCTGAGACCCTGCCTATAGCATGAGATGTGATATCCAAGTCCTTTCCATTCCAATCCTGAGACCCTTCCTATAGCATGTGATGTGATATCTCAATGCTTATACCAAACCTGAGACCCTTCCTATGGCATGAGATGTCATATACAACTCCTTCCCATTCCAATCCTGAGACCCTTCCTATAGCATGAGATGTGATATCTCAATGCTTATACCAAACCTGAGACCCTTCCTATAGCATGAGATGTGATATCCAACTCCTTCCCATTCCAATCCTGAGACCCTTCCTATAGCATGAGATGTGATATCTCAAGGCCTCTAATACCAAACCTGAGATCGTTCCTCTAACATGAAATGTGATATCCAACTCCTTCCCATTCCAATCCTGAGACCCTTCCTATAGCATGAGATGTGAGGTCTCAATGCTTCTAATACCAAACCTGAGATCCTTCCTATAACATGAGATGTGATATCCAACTCCTTCCATTCCAATCCTGAGACCCTTATGATAGCATGAGATGTGATATCTCAATGCCTCTAATTCCAAACCTGAGATACTTCCGATAGCATGAGATGTGATATCTCAATGCTTCTAATACCAAACCTGAGATCCTTCCTATAACATGAGATGTGATTTCCAAATCCTCCCGCTTCCAAACCTGAGACCCTCCCTTTAGCATGAGATGTGATATCCAACTCCTTCCCATTCCAATCCTGAAACCCTTCTGATAGCATGAGATGTGATATCTCAATGCCTCTAATTCCAAACCTGAGATCCTACCTCTAACATGAAATGTGATATCCATCTCCTTCCCATTCCAATCCCGAGACCCTTCCTATAGCATGAGATGTGATATCTCAATGCTTATACCAAACCTGAGACCCTTCCTATAGCATGAGATGTGATATCCAACTCCTTCCCATTCCAATCCTGAGACCCTTCCTATAGCATGAGATGTGATGTCTCAATGCTTCTAATACCAAACCTGAGATCCTTCCTATAACATGAGATGTGATATCCAACTCCTTCCCATTCCAATCCTGAGACCCTTATGATAGCATGAGATGTGATATCTCAATGCCTCTAATACCAAACCTGAGATACTTTCGATAGCATGAGATGTGATATCTCAATGCTTCTAATACCAAACCTGAGATCCTTCCTATAACATGAGATGTGATTTCCAAATCCTTCCCCTTCCAAACCTGAGACCCTCCCTTTAGCATGAGATGTGATATCCAACTCCTTCCCATTCCAATCCTGAGACCCATCTGATAGCATGAGATGTGATATTTCAATGCCTCTAATACCAAACCTGAGATCCTACCTCTAACATGAAATGTGATATCCATCTCCTTCCCTTTCCAAACCTGAGACCCTGCCTATAGCATGAGATGTGATATCCAAGTCCTTTCCATTCCAATCCTGAGACCCTTCCTATAGCATGTGATGTGATATCTCAATGCTTATACCAAACCTGAGACCCTTCCTATGGCATGAGATGTCATATACAACTCCTTCCCATTCCAAACCTGAGGCCCTTCCTATAGCATGAGATGTGATATCTCAATGCTTATACCAAACCTGAGACCCTTACTATAGCATGAGATGTGATATCCAACTCCTTCCCATTCCAATCCTGAGACCCTTCCTATAGCATGAGATGTGATATCACAATGCTTATACCAAACCTGAGACCCTTCCTATAGCATGAGATGTGATATCTCAAGGCCTCTGATACCAAACCTGAGATCGTTCCTCTAACATGAAATGTGATATCCAACTCCTTCCCCTTCCAAACCTGAGAGCCTTCCTATAGCATGAGATATGATAGCCAAGTCCTTCCAATTCCAATCCTGAGACCCTTCCTATAACATGAAATGTGATATCCAACTCCTTCCCATTCCAACCTGAGACCCTTCCTATAGCATGAGATGGGATATCTCAATGCTTCTAATACCAAACCTGAGACTCTTCCTATAACATGAGATGGGATATCCAACTCATTCCCATTCCAATCCTGAGACCCTTCCGATACCATGAGACTTGATATCTCAATGCTTCTAATACCAAACCTGAGACCCGTCCTATAACATGAGATGTGATATCCAAATCCTTCCCCTTCCAAACCTTAGACCCTTCCTTTATCATGAGATGTGATATCCAATTCCTTCCCATTCCAATCCTGAGACCCTTCCGATATCATGAGATTTGTTATCTCAATGCTTCTAATATCAAACTTGAGACCCTCCCTATAACATGAGATGTGACATCCAAGTCCTCCCCATTCCAATCCTGAGACCCTTCCTATAGCATGAGATGTGATATCTCAATGCTTCTAATACCAAACCTGAGACCCTTCCTATAACATGATTTGGGATATCCAACTCCTTCCCATTCCAATCCTGAGACCCTTCCGATAGCAGAGATGTGATATCTCAATGCTTATACCAAACCTGAGACCCTTCCTATGGCCTGAGATGTCATATGCAACTCCTTCCCATTCCAATCCTGAGACCCTTCCTATAGCATTAGATGTGATATCTCAATGCTTATACCAAATCTGAGACCCTTCCTATAGCATGAGATGTGATATCCAACTTCTTCCCATTCCAATCCTGAGACCCTTCCTATAGCATGAGATGTGATGTCTCAATTCTTCTAATACCAAACCTGAGATCCTTCCTATAACATGAGATGTGATATCCAACTCCTTCCCATTCCAATCCTGAGACCCTTATGATAGCATGAGATGTGATATCTCAATGCCTCTAATTCCAAACCTGAGATACTTCCGATAGCATGAGATGTGATATCTCAATGCTTCTAATACCAAACCTGAGATCCTTCCTATAACATGAGATGTGATTTCCAAATCCTCCCGCTTCCAAACCTGAGACCCTCCCTTTAGCATGAGATGTGATATCCAACTCCTTCCCATTCCAATCCTGAAACCCTTCTGATAGCATGAGATGTGATATCTCAATGCCTCTAATTCCAAACCTGAGATCCTACCTCTAACATGAAATGTGATATCCATCTCCTTCCCATTCCAATCCCGAGACCCTTCCTATAGCATGAGATGTGATATCTCAATGCTTATACCAAACCTGAGACCCTTCCTATAGCATGAGATGTGATATCCAACTCCTTCCCATTCCAATCCTGAGACCCTTCCTATAGCATGAGATGTGATGTCTCAATGCTTCTAATACCAAACCTGAGATCCTTCCTATAACATGAGATGTGATATCCAACTCCTTCCCATTCCAATCCTGAGACCCTTATGATAGCATGAGATGTGATATCTCAATGCCTCTAATACCAAACCTGAGATACTTTCGATAGCATGAGATGTGATATCTCAATGCTTCTAATACCAAACCTGAGATCCTTCCTATAACATGAGATGTGATTTCCAAATCCTTCCCCTTCCAAACCTGAGACCCTCCCTTTAGCATGAGATGTGATATCCAACTCCTTCCCATTCCAATCCTGAGACCCATCTGATAGCATGAGATGTGATATTTCAATGCCTCTAATACCAAACCTGAGATCCTACCTCTAACATGAAATGTGATATCCATCTCCTTCCCTTTCCAAACCTGAGACCCTGCCTATAGCATGAGATGTGATATCCAAGTCCTTTCCATTCCAATCCTGAGACCCTTCCTATAGCATGTGATGTGATATCTCAATGCTTATACCAAACCTGAGACCCTTCCTATGGCATGAGATGTCATATACAACTCCTTCCCATTCCAATCCTGAGACCCTTCCTATAGCATGAGATGTGATATCTCAATGCTTATACCAAACCTGAGACCCTTCCTATAGCATGAGATGTGATATCCAACTCCTTCCCATTCCAATCCTGAGACCCTTCCTATAGCATGAGATGTGATATCTCAAGGCCTCTAATACCAAACCTGAGATCGTTCCTCTAACATGAAATGTGATATCCAACTCCTTCCCCTTCCAAACCTGAGAGCCTTCCTATAACATGAGATGTGACATCCAAGTCCTCCCCATTCCAATCCTGAGACCCTTCCTATAGCATGAGATGTGATATCTCAATGCTTCTAATACCAAACCTGAGACCCTTCCTATAACATGATTTGGGATATCCAACTCCTTCCCATTCCAATCCTGAGACCCTTCCGATAGCAGAGATGTGATATCTCAATGCTTATACCAAACCTGAGACCCTTCCTATGGCCTGAGATGTCATATGCAACTCCTTCCCATTCCAATCCTGAGACCCTTCCTATAGCATTAGATGTGATATCTCAATGCTTATACCAAATCTGAGACCCTTCCTATAGCATGAGATGTGATATCCAACTTCTTCCCATTCCAATCCTGAGACCCTTCCTATAGCATGAGATGTGATGTCTCAATTCTTCTAATACCAAACCTGAGATCCTTCCTATAACATGAGATGTGATATCCAACTCCTTCCCATTCCAATCCTGAGACCCTTATGATAGCATGAGATGTGATATCTCAATGCCTCTAATACCAAACCTGAGATACTTCTGATAGCATGAGATGTGATATCTCAATGCTTCTAATACCAAACCTGAGATCCTTCCTATAACATGAGATGTGATTTCCAAATCCTTCCACTTCCAAACCTGAGACCCTCCCTTTAGCATGAGATGTGATATCCAACTCCTTCGCATTCCAATCCTGAGACCCTTCTGATAGCATGAGATGTGATATTTCAATGCCTCTAATACCAAACCTGAGATCCTACCTCTAACATGAAATGTGATATCCATCTCCTTCCCTTTCCAAACCTGAGACCCTGCCTATAGCATGAGATGTGATATCCAAGTCTTTCCCATTCCAATCCTGAGACCCTTCCTATAGCATGTGATGTGATATCTCAATGCTTATACCAAACCTGAGACCCTTCCTATGGCATGAGATGTCATATACAACTCCTTCCCATTCCAATCCTGAGACCCTTCCTATAGCATGAGATGTGATATCTCAATGCTTATACCAAACCTGAGACCCTTCCTATAGCATGAGATGTGATATCCAACTTCTTCCCATTCCAATCCTGAGACCCTTCCTATAACATGAGATGTGACGTCTCAATGCTTCTAATACCAAACCTGAGACCCTTCCTATAACATGAGATGGGATATCCAACTCCTTCCCATTCCAATCCTGAGACCCTTCCGATAGCAGAGATGTGATATCTCAATGCTTTTACCAAACCTGAGACCCTTCCTATGGCCTGAGATGTCATATACAACTCCTTCCCATTCCAATCCTGAGACCCTTCCTATAGCATGAGATGTGATATCTCAATGCTTATACCAAATCTGAGACCCTTCCTATAGCATGAGATGTGATATCCAACTCCTTCCCATTCCAATCCGTAGACCCTTCCTATAGCATGAGATGTGATGTCTCAATGCTTCTAATACCAAACCTGAGATCCTTCCTATAACATGAGAGGTGATATCCAACTCCTTCCCATTCCAATCCTGAGACCCTTATGATAGCATGAGATGTGATATCTCAATGCCTCTAATACCAAACCTGAGATACTTCCGATAGCATGAGATGTGATATCTCAATGCTTCTAATACCAAACCTGAGATCCTTCCTATAACATGAGATGTGATTTCCAAATCCTTCCCCTTCCAAACCTGAGACCCTCCCTTTAGCATGAGATGTGATATCCAACTCCTTCCCATTCCAATCCTGAGACCCTTCTGATAGCATGAGATGTGATATTTCAATGCCTCAAATACCAAACCTGAGATCCTACCTCTAACATGAAATGTGATATCCATCTCCTTCCCTTTCCAAACCTGAGACCCTGCCTATAGCATGAGATGTGATATCCAAGTCCTTTCCATTCCAATCCTGAGACCCTTCCTATAGCATGTGATGTGATATCTCAATGCTTATACCAAACCTGAGACCCTTCCTATGGCATGAGATGTCATATACAACTCCTTCCCATTCCAAACCTGAGACCCTTCCTATAGCATGAGATGTGATATCTCAATGCTTATACCAAACCTGAGACCCTTCCTATAGCATGAGATGTGATATCCAACTTCTTCCCATTCCAATCCTGAGACCCTTCCTATAACATGAGATGTGATGTCGCAATGCTTCTAATACCAAACCTGAGATCTTTCCTATAACATGAGATGTGATATCCAACTCCTTCCCATTCCAATCCTGAGACCCTTCCTATAGCATGAGATGTGATATCACAATGCTTATACCAAACCTGAGACCGTTCCTATAGCTTGAGATGTGATATCCAACTCCTTCCCATTCCAATCCTGAGACCCTTCCTATAGCATGAGATGTGATATCTCAAGGCCTCTAATACCAAACCTGAGATTGTTCCTCTAACATGAAATGTGATATCCAACTCCTTCCCCTTCCAAACCTGAGAGCCTTCCTATAGCATGAGATATGATAGCCAAGTCCTTCCAATTCCAATCCTGAGACCCTTCCTATAACATGAAATGTGATATCCAACTCCTTCCCATTCCAACCTGAGACCCTTCCTATAGCATGAGATGGGATATCTCAATGCTTCTAATAACAAGCCTGAGACTCTTCCTATAACATGAGATGGGATATCCAACTCCTTCCCATTCCAATCCTGAGACCCTTCCTATAGCATGAGATGTGATATCTCAATGCTTATACCAAATCTGAGACCCTTCCTATAGCATGAGATGTGATATCCAACTCCTTCCCATTCCAATCCTGAGACCCTTCCTATAGCATGAGATGTGATGTCTCAATGCTTCTAATACCAAACCTGAGATCCTTCCTATAACATGAGATGTGATATCCAACTCCTTCCCATTCCAATCCTGAGACCCTTATGATAGCATGAGATGTGATATCTCAATGCCTCTAATACCAAACCTGAGATACTTCCGATAGCATGAGATGTGATATCTCAATGCTTCTAATACCAAACCTGAGATCCTTCCTATAACATGAGATGTGATTTCCAAATCCTCCCGCTTCCAAACCTGAGACCCTCCCTTTAGCATGAGATGTGATATCCAACTCCTTCCCATTCCAATCCTGAGACCCTTCTGATAGCATGAGATGTGACATCTCAATGCCTCTAATTCCAAACCTGAGATCCTACCTCTAACATGAAATGTGATATCCATCTCCTTCCCTTTCCAAACCTGAGACCCTGCCTATAGCATGAGATGTGATATCCAAGTCCTTCCCATTCCAATCCTGAGACCCTTCCTATAGCATGTGATGTGATATCTCAATGCTTATACCAAACCTGAGACCCTTCCTATGGCATGAGATGTCATATACAACTCCTTCCCATTCCAATCCTGAGACCCTTCCTATAGCATGAGATGTGATATCTCAATGCTTATACCAAACCTGAGACCCTTCCTATAGCATGAGATGTGATATCCAACTTCTTCCCATTCCAATCCTGAGACCCTTCCTATAACATGAGATGTGATGTCTCAATGCTTCTAATACCAAACCTGAGATCTTTCCTATAACATGAGATGTGATATCCAACTCCTTCCCATTCCAATCCTGAGACCCTTCCTATAGCATGAGATGTGATATCACAATGCTTATACCAAACCTGAGACCGTTCCTATAGCTTGAGATGTGATATCCAACTCCTTCCCATTCCAATCCTGAGACCCTTCCTATAGCATGAGATGTGATATCTCAAGGCCTCTAATACCAAACCTGAGATCCTTCCTCTAACATGAAATGTGATATTCAACTCCTTCCCCTTCCAAACCTGAGAGCCTTCCTATAGCATGAGATATGATATCCAAGTCCTTCCCATTCCAATTCTGAGACCCTTCCTATATCATGAGATGGGATATCTCAATGCTTCTAATACCAAACCTGAGACCCTTCCTATAACATGAGATGGGAATATCCAACTCCTTCCCATTCCAATCCTGAGACCCTTCCGATAGCAGAGATGTGATATCTCAATGCTTATACCAAACCTGAGATCCTTCCTATAACATGAGATGTGATATCCAACTCCTTCCCATTCCAATCCTGAGACACTTCCTATAGCATGAGATGTGATATCTCACTGCTTATACCAAACCTGAGACCCTTCCTCTAGAATGAGATGTGATATCCAACTCCTTCCCATTCCAATCCTGAGACCCTTCCTATAGCATGAGATGTGATATCTCAATGCTTCTAATATCAAACTTGAGACCCTCCCTATAGCATGAGATGTGATACCCAAGTCCTTCCCATTCCAATCCTGAGACACTTCCTATAGCATGAGATGTGATATCTCAATGCTTCTAATACCAAACCTGAGACTCTTCCTATAACATGAGATGGGATATCCAACTCCTTCCCATTCCAATCCTGAGACCCTTCCAATAGCAGAGATGTGATATCTCAATGCTTATACCAAACCTAAGACCCTTCCTATGGCATGAGATGTGATATCCAACTCCTTCCCATTCCAATCCCGAGACCCTTCCTATAGCATGAGATGTGATATCTCGATGCTTATACCAAATCTGAGACCCTTCCTATGGCATGAGATGTAATATCCAACTCCTTCCCATTCTAATCCTGAGGCCCTTCCTATAGCATGAGATGTAATGTCTCAATGCTTCTAATACCAAACCTGAGATCCTTCCTATAACATGAGATGTGATATCCAACTCCTTCCCATTCCAATCCTGAGACCCTTCCTATAGCATGAGATGTGATGTCTCAATGCTTCTAATACCAAACCTGAGAACCTTCCTACAGCATGCGATGTGATATCTCAATGCTTCTAATACCAAACCTGAGACCAGTCCTATAACATGAGATTGGATATCCAACTCCTTCTCCTTCCAAACCTGAGACCCTTCCTATAGCATGAGATGTGATATCCAACTTCTTCCCATTCCAATCCTGAGACCCTTCCTATAACATGAGATGTGATGTCTCAATGCTTCTAATACCAAACCTGAGATCTTTCCTATAACATGAGATGTAATATCCAACTCCTTCCTATTCCAATCCTGAGACCCTTCCTATAGCATGAGATGTGCTATCTCAATGCTTATACCAAACCTGAGACCCTTCCTAAAGCTTGAGATGTGATATCCAACTCCTTCCCATTCCAATCCTGAGACCCTTCCTATAGCATGATATGTGATATCTCAATGCCTCTAATATCAAACCTGAGATCCTTCCTCTAACATGAAATGTGATATCGAACTCCTTCCCTTTCCAAACCTGAGAGCCTACCTATAGCATGAGATGTGATATCCAAGTCCTTCCCATTCCAATCCTTGGACCCTTCCTACAGCATGCAATATGATATCTCAATGATTCTAATAACAAACCTGAGACCCGTCCTATAACATGAGATGTGATATCCAACTTCTTCCCATTCCAATCCTGAGACCCTTCCTATAACATGAGATGTGATGTCTCAATGCTTCTAATACCAAACCTGAGATCTTTCCTATAACATGAGATGTAATATCCAACTCCTTCCCATTCCAATCCTGAGACCCTTCCTATAGCATGAGATGTGCTATCTCAATGCTTATACCAAACATGAGACCCTTCCTAAAGCTTGAGATGTGATATCCAACTCCTTCCCATTCCAATCCTGAGACCCTTCCTATAGCATGAGATGTTATATCTCAATGCTTCTAATATCAAACTTGAGACCCTCCCTATAGCATGAGATGTGATACCCAAGTCCTTCCCATTCCAATCCTGAGACACTTCCTATAGCATGAGATGTGATGTCTCAATGCTTCTAATACCAAACCTGAGATCCTTCCTATAACATGAGATGTGATATCCAACTCCTTCCCATTCCAATCCCGGGACCCTTCCTATAGCATGAGCTGTGATATCTCGATGTTTATACCAAACCTGAGACCCTTCCTATAGCATGAGATGTGATATCCAACTCCTTCCCATTCCAATCCTGAGACCCTTCCTATAGCATGAGATGTGATATCTCAATGCCTCTAATACCAAACCTGAGATCCTTCCTCTAACATGAAATGTGATATCCATCTCCTTCCCTTTCCAAACATGAGAGCCTACCTATAGCATGAGATGTGATATCCAAGTCCTTCCCATTCCAATCCTTAGACCCTTCCTACAGCATGCAATATGATATCTCAATGATTCTAATAACAAACCTGAGACCCATCCTATAACATGAGATGGGATATCCAACTCCTTCCCATTCCAATCCTGAGACACTTCCGATAGCAGAGATGTGATATCTCAATGCTTATACCAAACCTGAGACCCTTCCTATAACATGAGATGCGATATCCAACTCCTTCCCGGTCCAAACCTGAGACCCTTACTATAGCATATGTGATATCCAACTCCTTCCCATTCCAAACATGAGACCCTTCCTATAGCAAGAATGTAATATCCAACTCCTTCCCATTCCAATCCTGAGACCATGCCTATAGCATGAGATGTGATATCTCAATGCTTCTAATACCAAACCTGAGATCCTTCCTATGACATGAGATGTGATATCCAATTCCTCCCCATTCCAAACCTGAGAACCTTCCTACAGCATGCGATGTGATATCTCAATGCTTCTAATACCAAACCTGAGACCAGTCCTATAACATGAGATTGGATATCCAACTCCTTCCCCTTCCAAACCTGAGACCCTTCCTATAGCATGAGATGTGATATCCAACTTCTTCCCATTCCAATCCTGAGACCCTTCCTATAACATGAGATGTGATGTCTCAATGCTTCTAATACCAAACCTGAGATCTTTCCTATAACATGAGATGTGATATCCAACTCCTTCCCATTCCAATCCTGAGACCCTTCCTATAGCATGAGATGTGCTATCTCAATGCTTATACCAAACCTGAGACCATTCCTAAAGCTTGAGATGTGATATCCAACTCCTTCCCATTCCAATCCTGAGACCCTTCCTATAACATGAAATGTGATATCCAACTCCTTCCCATTCCAATCCTGAGACCCTTATGATAGCATGAGATGTGATATCTCAATGCCTTTAATACCAAACCTGAGATACTTCCGATAGCATGAGATGTGACATCTCAATGCTTCTAATACCAAACCTGAGATCCTTCCTATAACATGAGATGTGATTTCCAAATCCTTCCACTTCCAAACCTGAGACCCTCCCTTTAGCATGAGATGTGATATCCAACTCCTTCCCATTCCAATCCTGAGACCCTTCTGATAGCATGAGATGTGATATTTCAATGCCTCTAATACCAAACCTGAGATCCTACCTCTAACATGAAATGTGATATCCATCTCCTTCCCTTTCCAAACCTGAGACCCTGCCTATAGCATGAAATGTGATATCCAAGTCCTTCCCATTCCAATCCTGAGACCCTTCCTATAGCATGTGATGTGATATCTCAATGCTTATACCAAATCTGAGACCCTTCCTATAGCATGAGATGTGATATCCAACTCCTTCCCATTCCAATCCTGAGACCCTTCCTATAGCATGAGATGTGATGTCTCAATGCTTCTAATACCAAACCTGAGATCCTTCCTATAACATGAGATGTGATATCCAACTCCTTCCCATTCCAATCCTGAGACCCTTATGATAGCATGAGATGTGATATCTCAATGCCTCTAATACCAAACCTGAGATACTTCCGATAGCATGAGATGTGATATCTCAATGCTTCTAATACCAAACCTGAGATCCTTCCTATAACATGAGATGTGATTTCCAAATCCTTCCCCTTCCAAACCTGAGACCCTCCCTTTAGCATGAGATGTGATATCCAACTCCTTCCCATTCCAATCCTGAGACCCATCTGATAGCATGAGATGTGATATTTCAATGCCTCTAATACCAAACCTGAGATCCTACCTCTAACATGAAATGTGATATCCATCTCCTTCCCTTTCCAAACCTGAGACCCTGCCTATAGCATGAGATGTGATATCCAAGTCCTTTCCATTCCAATCCTGAGACCCTTCCTATAGCATGTGATGTGATATCTCAATGCTTATACCAAACCTGAGACCCTTCCTATGGCATGAGATGTCATATACAACTCCTTCCCATTCCAATCCTGAGACCCTTCCTATAGCATGAGATGTGATATCTCAATGCTTATACCAAACCTGAGACCCTTCCTATAGCATGAGATGTGATATCCAACTCCTTCCCATTCCAATCCTGAGACCCTTCCTATAGCATGAGATGTGATATCTCAAGGCCTCTAATACCAAACCTGAGATCGTTCCTCTAACATGAAATGTGATATCCAACTCCTTCCCCTTCCAAACCTGAGAGCCTTCCTATAACATGAGATGTGACATCCAAGTCCTCCCCATTCCAATCCTGAGACCCTTCCTATAGCATGAGATGTGATATCTCAATGCTTCTAATACCAAACCTGAGACCCTTCCTATAACATGATTTGGGATATCCAACTCCTTCCCATTCCAATCCTGAGACCCTTCCGATAGCAGAGATGTGATATCTCAATGCTTATACCAAACCTGAGACCCTTCCTATGGCCTGAGATGTCATATGCAACTCCTTCCCATTCCAATCCTGAGACCCTTCCTATAGCATTAGATGTGATATCTCAATGCTTATACCAAATCTGAGACCCTTCCTATAGCATGAGATGTGATATCCAACTTCTTCCCATTCCAATCCTGAGACCCTTCCTATAGCATGAGATGTGATGTCTCAATTCTTCTAATACCAAACCTGAGATCCTTCCTATAACATGAGATGTGATATCCAACTCCTTCCCATTCCAATCCTGAGACCCTTATGATAGCATGAGATGTGATATCTCAATGCCTCTAATACCAAACCTGAGATACTTCTGATAGCATGAGATGTGATATCTCAATGCTTCTAATACCAAACCTGAGATCCTTCCTATAACATGAGATGTGATTTCCAAATCCTTCCACTTCCAAACCTGAGACCCTCCCTTTAGCATGAGATGTGATATCCAACTCCTTCCCATTCCAATCCTGAGACCCTTCTGATAGCATGAGATGTGATATTTCAATGCCTCTAATACCAAACCTGAGATCCTACCTCTAACATGAAATGTGATATCCATCTCCTTCCCTTTCCAAACCTGAGACCCTGCCTATAGCATGAAATGTGATATCCAAGTCCTTCCCATTCCAATCCTGAGACCCTTCCTATAGCATGTGATGTGATATCTCAATGCTTATACCGAATCTGAGACCCTTCCTATAGCATGAGATGTGATATCCAACTCCTTCCCATTCCAATCCTGAGACCCTTCCTATAGCATGAGATGTGATGTCTCAATGCTTCTAATACCAAACCTGAGATCCTTCCTATAACATGAGATGTGATATCCAACTCCTTCCCATTCCAATCCTGAGACCCTTATGATAGCATGAGATGTGATATCTCAATGCCTCTAATACCAAACCTGAGATACTTCCGATAGCATGAGATGTGATATCTCAATGCTTCTTATACCAAACCTGAGATCCTTCCTATAACATGAGATGTGATTTCCAAATCCTTCCCCTTCCAAACCTGAGACCCTCCCTTTAGCATGAGATGTGATATCCAACTCCTTCCCATTCCAATCCTGAGACCCATCTGATAGCATGAGATGTGATATTTCAATGCCTCTAATACCAAACCTGAGATCCTACCTCTAACATGAAATGTGATATCCATCTCCTTCCCTTTCCAAACCTGAGACCCTGCCTATAGCATGTGATGTGATATCTCAATGCTTATACCAAACCTGAGACCCTTCCTATGGCATGAGATGTCATATACAACTCCTTCCCATTCCAATCCTGAGACCCTTCCAATAGCATGAGATGTGATATCTCAATGCTTATACCAAACCTGAGACCCTTCCTATAGCATGAGATGTGATATCCAACTCCTTCCCATTCCAATCCTGAGACCCTTCCTATAGCATGAGATGTGATATCTCAATGCTTCTAATACCAAACCTGAGACCCTTCCTATAACATGATTTGGGATATCCAACTCCTTCCCATTCCAATCCTGAGACCCTTCCGATAGCAGAGATGTGATATCTCAATGCTTATACCAAACCTGAGACCCTTCCTATGGCCTGAGATGTCATATGCAACTCATTCCCATTCCAATCCTGAGACCCTTCCTATAGCATTAGATGTGATATCTCAATGCTTATACCAAATCTGAGACCCTTCCTATAGCATGAGATGTGATATCCAACTTCTTCCCATTCCAATCCTGAGACCCTTCCTATAGCATGAGATGTGATGTCTCAATTCTTCTAATACCAAACCTGAGATCCTTCCTATAACATGAGATGTGATATCCAACTTCTTCCCATTCCAATCCTGAGACCCTTATGATAGCATGAGATGTGATATCTCAATGCCTCTAATACCAAACCTGAGATACTTCTGATAGCATGAGATGTGATATCTCAATGCTTCTAATACCAAACCTGAGATCCTTCCTATAACATGAGATGTGATTTCCAAATCCTTCCACTTCCAAACCTGAGACCCTCCCTTTAGCATGAGATGTGATATCCAACTCCTTCCCATTCCAATCCTGAGACCCTTCTGATTGCATGAGATGTAATATTTCAATGCCTCTAATACCAAACCTGAGATCCTACCTCTAACATGAAATGTGATATCCATCTACTTCCCTTTCCAAACCTGAGACCCTGCCTATAGCATGAGATGTGATATCCAAGTCCTTCCCATTCCAATCCTGAGACCCTTCCTATAGCATGTGATGTGATATCTCAATGCTTATACCAAACCTGAGACCCTTCCTATGGCATGAGATGTCATATACAACTCCTTCCCATTCCAATCCTGAGACCCTTCCTATAGCATGAGATGTGATATCTCAATGCTTATACCAAACCTGAGACCCTTCCTATAGCATGAGATGTGATATCCAACTTCTTCCCATTCCAATCCTGAGACCTTTCCTATAACATGAGATGTGATGTCTCAATGCTTCTAATACCAAACCTGAGACCCTTCCTATAACATGAGATGGGATATCCAACTCCTTCCCATTCCAATCCTGAGACCCTTCCGATAGCAGAGATGTGATATCTCAATGCTTTTACCAAGCCTGAGACCCTTCCTATGGCCTGAGATGTCATATACAACTCCTTCCCATTCCAATCCTGAGACCCTTCCTATAGCATGAGATGTGATATCTCAATGCTTATACCAAATCTGAGACCCTTCCTATAGCATGAGATGTGATATCCAACTCCTTCCCATTCCAATCCTGAGACCCTTCCTATAGCATGAGATGTGATGTCTCAATGCTTCTAATACCAAACCTGAGACCCTTCCTATAGCATGAGATGTGATGTCTCAATGCTTCTAATACCAAACCTGAGATCCTTCCTTTAACATGAGATGTGATATCCAACTCCTTCCCATTCCAATCCTGAGACCCTTATGATAGCATGAGATGTGATATCTCAATGCCTCTAATACCAGACCTGAGATACTTCCGATAGCATGAGATGTGATATCTCAATGCTTCTAATACCAAACCTGAGATCCTTCCTATAACATGAGATGTGATTTCCAAATCCTTCCCCTTCCAAACCTGAGACCCTCCCTTTAGCATGAGATGTGATATCCAACTCCTTCCCATTCCAATCCTGAGACCCATCTGATAGCATGAGATGTGATATTTCAATGCCTCTAATACCAAACCTGAGATCCTACCTCTAACATGAAATGTGATATCCATCTCCTTCCCTTTCCAAACCTGAGACCCTGCCTATAGCATGTGATGTGATATCTCAATGCTTATACCAAACCTGAGACCCTTCCTATGGCATGAGATGTCATATACAACTCCTTCCCATTCCAATCCTGAGACCCTTCCTATAGCATGAGATGTGATATCTCAATGCTTATACCAAACCTGAGACCCTTCCTATAGCATGAGATGTGATATCCAACTCCTTCCCATTCCAATCCTGAGACCCTTCCTATAGCATGAGATGTGATATCTCAAGGCCTCTAATACCAAACCTGAGATCGTTACTCTAACATGAAATGTGATATCCAACTCCTTCCCCTTCCAAACCTGAGAGCCTTCCTATAACATGAGATGTGACATCCAAGTCCTCCCCATTCCAATCCTGAGACCCTTCCTATAGCATGAGATGTGATATCTCAATGCTTCTAATACCAAACCTGAGACCCTTCCTATAACATGATTTGGGATATCCAACTCCTTCCCATTCCAATCCTGAGACCCTTCCGATAGCAGAGATGTGATATCTCAATGCTTATACCAAACCTGAGACCCTTCCTATGGCCTGAGATGTCATATGCAACTCCTTCCCATTCCAATCCTGAGACCCTTCCTATAGCATTAGATGTGATATCTCAATGCTTATACCAAATCTGAGACCCTTCCTATAGCATGAGATGTGATATCCAACTTCTTCCCATTCCAATCCTGAGACCCTTATGATAGCATGAGATGTGATATCTCAATGCCTCTAATACCAAACCTGAGATACTTCTGATAGCATGAGATGTGATATCTCAATGCTTCTAATACCAAACCTGAGATCCTTCCTATAACATGAGATGTGATTTCCAAATCCTTCCACTTCCAAACCTGAGACCCTCCCTTTAGCATGAGATGTGATATCCAACTCCTTCCCATTCCAATCCTGAGACCCTTCTGATAGCATGAGATGTGATATTTCAATGCCTCTAATACCAAACCTGAGATCCTACCTCTAACATGAAATGTGATATCCATCTCCTTCCCTTTCCAAACCTGAGACCCTGCCTATAGCATGAGATGTGATATCCAAGTCCTTCCCATTCCAATCCTGAGACCCTTCCTATAGCATGTGATGTGATATCTCAATGCTTATACCAAACCTGAGACCCTTCCTATGGCATGAGATGTCATATACAACTCCTTCCCATTCCAATCCTGAGACCCTTCCTATAGCATGAGATGTGATATCTCAATGCTTATACCAAACCTGAGACCCTTCCTATAGCATGAGATGTGATATCCAACTTCTTCCCATTCCAATCCTGAGACCCTTCCTATAACATGAGATGTGATGTCTCAATGCTTCTAATACCAAACCTGAGACCCTTCCTATAACATGAGATGGGATATCCAACTCCTTCCCATTCCAATCCTGAGACCCTTCCGATAGCAGAGATGTGATATCTCAATGCTTTTACCAAGCCTGAGACCCTT
Source organism: Ambystoma mexicanum (assembly GCF_040938575.1). Classification (NCBI taxonomy): domain Eukaryota; kingdom Metazoa; phylum Chordata; class Amphibia; order Caudata; family Ambystomatidae; genus Ambystoma; species Ambystoma mexicanum. Next base: position 16,029,657 of record NW_027182444.1, read on the forward strand.
CCTATGGCCTGAGATGTCATATACAACTCCTTCCCATTCCAATCCTGAGACCCTTCCTATAGCATGAGATGTGATATCTCAATGCTTATACCAAATCTGAGACCCTTCCTATAGCATGAGATGTGATATCCAACTCCTTCCCATTCCAATCCTGAGACCCTTCCTATAGCATGAGATGTGATGTCTCAATGCTTCTAATACCAAACCTGAGATCCTTCCTATAACATGAGATGTGATATCCAACTCCTTCCCATTCCAATCCTGAGACCCTTATGATAGCATGAGATGTGATATCTCAATGCCTCTAATACCAAACCTGAGATACTTCCGATAGCATGAGATGTGATATCTCAATGCTTCTAATACCAAACCTGAGATCCTTCCTATAACATGAGATGTGATTTCCAAATCCTTCCCCTTCCAAACCTGAGACCCTCCCTTTAGCATGAGATGTGATATCAAACTCCTTCCCATTCCAGTCCTGAGACCCATCTGATAGCATGAGATGTGATATTTCAATGCCTCTAATACCAAACCTGAGATCCTACCTCTAACATGAAATGTGATATCCATCTCCTTCCCTTTTCAAACCTGAGACCCTGCCTATAGCATGAGATGTGATATCCAAGTCCTTTCCATTCCAATCCTGAGACCCTTCCTATAGCATGTGATGTGATATCTCAATTCTTATACCAAACCTGAGACCCTTCCTATGGCATGAGATGTCATATACAACTCCTTCCCGTTCCAATCCTGAGACCCTTCCTATAGCATGAGATGTGATATCTCAATGCTTATACCAAACCTGAGACCCTTCCTATAGCATGAGATGTGATATCCAGCTTCTTCCCATTCCAATCCTGAGACCCTTCCTATAACATGAGATGTGATGTCGCAATGCTTCTAATACCAAACCTGAGATCTTTCCTATAACATGAGATGTGATATCCAACTCCTTCCCATTCCAATTCTGAGACCCTTCCTATAGCATGAGATGTGATATCACAATGCTTATACCAAACCTGAGACCGTTCCTATAGCTTGAGATGTGATATCCAACTCCTTCCCATTCCAATCCTGAGACCCTTCCTATAGCATGAGATGTGATATCGCAAGGCCTCTAATACCAAACCTGAGATCGTTCCTCTAACATGAAATGTGATATCCAACTCCTTCCCCTTCCAAACCTGAGAGCCTTCCTATAACATGAGATGTGATATCCAACTCCTTCCCATTCCAATCCTGAGACCCTTATGATAGCATGAGATGTGATATCTCAATGCCTCTAATACCAAACCTGAGATACTTCCGATAGCATGAGATGTGATATCTCAATGCTTCTAATACCAAACCTGAGATCCTTCCTATAACATGAGATGTGATTTCCAAATCCTTCCCCTTCCAAACCTGAGACCCTCCCTTTAGCATGAGATGTGATATCCAACTCCTTCCCATTCCAATCCTGAGACCCTTCTGATAGCATGAGATGTGATATTTCAATGCCTCAAATACCAAACCTGAGATCCTACCTCTAACATGAAATGTGATATCCATCTCCTTCCCTTTCCAAACCTGAGACCCTGCCTATAGCATGAGATGTGATATCCAAGTCCTTTCCATTCCAATCCTGAGACCCTTCCTATAGCATGTGATGTGATATCTCAATGCTTATACCAAACCTGAGACCCTTCCTATGGCATGAGATGTCATATACAACTCCTTCCCATTCCAAACCTGAGACCCTTCCTATAGCATGAGATGTGATATCTCAATGCTTATACCAAACCTGAGACCCTTCCTATAGCATGAGATGTGATATCCAACTTCTTCCCATTCCAATCCTGAGACCCTTCCTATAACATGAGATGTGATGTCGCAATGCTTCTAATACCAAACCTGAGATCTTTCCTATAACATGAGATGTGATATCCAACTCCTTCCCATTCCAATCCTGAGACCCTTCCTATAGCATGAGATGTGATATCACAATGCTTATACCAAACCTGAGACCGTTCCTATAGCTTGAGATGTGATATCCAACTCCTTCCCATTCCAATCCTGAGACCCTTCCTATAGCATGAGATGTGATATCTCAAGGCCTCTAATACCAAACCTGAGATCGTTCCTCTAACATGAAATGTGATATCCAACTCCTTCCCCTTCCAAACCTGAGAGCCTTCCTATAGCATGAGATATGATAGCCAAGTCCTTCCAATTCCAATCCTGAGACCCTTCCTATAACATGAAATGTGATATCCAACTCCTTCCCATTCCAACCTGAGACCCTTCCTATAGCATGAGATGGGATATCTCAATGCTTCTAATAACAAACCTGAGACTCTTCCTATAACATGAGATGGGATATCCAACTCATTCCCATTCCAATCCTGAGACCCTTCCGATAGCAGAGATGTGATATCTCAATGCTTATACCAAACCTGAGACCCTTCCTATGGCCTGAGATGTCATATACAACTCCTTCCCATTCCAATCCTGAGACCCTTCCTATAGCATGAGATGTGATATCTCAATGCTTATACCAAATCTGAGACCCTTCCTATAGCATGAGATGTGATATCCAACTTCTTCCCATTCCAATCCTGAGACCCTTCCTATAGCATGAGATGTGATGTCTCAATTCTTCTAATACCAAACCTGAGATCCTTCCTATAACATGAGATGTGATATCCAACTTCTTCCCATTCCAATCCTGAGACCCTTATGATAGCATGAGATGTGATATCTCAATGCCTCTAATACCAAACCTGAGATACTTCTGATAGCATGAGATGTGATATCTCAATGCTTCTAATACCAAACCTGAGATCCTTCCTATAACATGAGATGTGATTTCCAAATCCTTCCACTTCCAAACCTGAGACCCTCCCTTTAGCATGAGATGTGATATCCAACTCCTTCCCATTCCAATCCTGAGACCCTTCTGATAGCATGAGATGTGATATTTCAATGCCTCTAATACCAAACCTGAGATCCTACCTCTAACATGAAATGTGATATCCATCTCCTTCCCTTTCCAAACCTGAGACCCTGCCTATAGCATGAGATGTGATATCCAAGTCCTTCCCATTCCAATCCTGAGACCCTTCCTATAGCATGTGATGTGATATCTCAATGCTTATACCAAACCTGAGACCCTTCCTATGGCATGAGATGTCATATACAACTCCTTCCCATTCCAATCCTGAGACCCTTCCTATAGCATGAGATGTGATATCTCAATGCTTATACCAAACCTGAGACCCTTCCTATAGCATGAGATGTGATATCCAACTTCTTCCCATTCCAATCCTGAGACCCTTCCTATAACATGAGATGTGATGTCTCAATGCTTCTAATACCAAACCTGAGACCCTTCCTATAACATGAGATGGGATATCCAACTCCTTCCCATTCCAATCCTGAGACCCTTCCGATAGCAGAGATGTGATATCTCAATGCTTTTACCAAGCCTGAGACCCTTCCTATGGCCTGAGATGTCATATACAACTCCTTCCCATTCCAATCCTGAGACCCTTCCTATAGCATGAGATGTGATATCTCAATGCTTATACCAAATCTGAGACCCTTCCTATAGCATGAGATGTGATATCCAACTCCTTCCCATTCCAATCCTGAGACCCTTCCTATAGCATGAGATGTGATGTCTCAATGCTTCTAATACCAAACCTGAGATCCTTCCTATAACATGAGATGTGATATCCAACTCCTTCCCATTCCAATCCTGAGACCCTTATGATAGCATGAGATGTGATATCTCAATGCCTCTAATACCAAACCTGAGATACTTCCGATAGCATGAGATGTGATATCTCAATGCTTCTAATACCAAACCTGAGATCCTTCCTATAACATGAGATGTGATTTCCAAATCCTTCCCCTTCCAAACCTGAGACCCTCCCTTTAGCATGAGATGTGATATCAAACTCCTTCCCATTCCAGTCCTGAGACCCATCTGATAGCATGAGATGTGATATTTCAATGCCTCTAATACCAAACCTGAGATCCTACCTCTAACATGAAATGTGATATCCATCTCCTTCCCTTTTCAAACCTGAGACCCTGCCTATAGCATGAGATGTGATATCCAAGTCCTTTCCATTCCAATCCTGAGACCCTTCCTATAGCATGTGATGTGATATCTCAATTCTTATACCAAACCTGAGACCCTTCCTATGGCATGAGATGTCATATACAACTCCTTCCCGTTCCAATCCTGAGACCCTTCCTATAGCATGAGATGTGATATCTCAATGCTTATACCAAACCTGAGACCCTTCCTATAGCATGAGATGTGATATCCAGCTTCTTCCCATTCCAATCCTGAGACCCTTCCTATAACATGAGATGTGATGTCGCAATGCTTCTAATACCAAACCTGAGATCTTTCCTATAACATGAGATGTGATATCCAACTCCTTCCCATTCCAATTCTGAGACCCTTCCTATAGCATGAGATGTGATATCACAATGCTTATACCAAACCTGAGACCGTTCCTATAGCTTGAGATGTGATATCCAACTCCTTCCCATTCCAATCCTGAGACCCTTCCTATAGCATGAGATGTGATATCGCAAGGCCTCTAATACCAAACCTGAGATCCTTCCTATAACATGAGATGTGATTTCCAAATCCTTCCCCTTCCAAACCTGAGACCCTCCCTTTAGCATGAGATGTGATATCCAACTCCTTCCCATTCCAATCCTGAGACCCTTCTGATAGCATGAGATGTGATATTTCAATGCCTCAAATACCAAACCTGAGATCCTACCTCTAACATGAAATGTGATATCCATCTCCTTCCCTTTCCAAACCTGAGACCCTGCCTATAGCATGAGATGTGATATCCAAGTCCTTTCCATTCCAATCCTGAGACCCTTCCTATAGCATGTGATGTGATATCTCAATGCTTATACCAAACCTGAGACCCTTCCTATGGCATGAGATGTCATATACAACTCCTTCCCATTCCAAACCTGAGACCCTTCCTATAGCATGAGATGTGATATCTCAATGCTTATACCAAACCTGAGACCCTTCCTATAGCATGAGATGTGATATCCAACTTCTTCCCATTCCAATCCTGAGACCCTTCCTATAACATGAGATGTGATGTCGCAATGCTTCTAATACCAAACCTGAGATCTTTCCTATAACATGAGATGTGATATCCAACTCCTTCCCATTCCAATCCTGAGACCCTTCCTATAGCATGAGATGTGATATCACAATGCTTATACCAAACCTGAGACCGTTCCTATAGCTTGAGATGTGATATCCAACTCCTTCCCATTCCAATCCTGAGACCCTTCCTATAGCATGAGATGTGATATCTCAAGGCCTCTAATACCAAACCTGAGATCGTTCCTCTAACATGAAATGTGATATCCAACTCCTTCCCCTTCCAAACCTGAGAGCCTTCCTATAGCATGAGATATGATAGCCAAGTCCTTCCAATTCCAATCCTGAGACCCTTCCTATAACATGAAATGTGATATCCAACTCCTTCCCATTCCAACCTGAGACCCTTCCTATAGCATGAGATGGGATATCTCAATGCTTCTAATAACAAACCTGAGACTCTTCCTATAACATGAGATGGGATATCCAACTCATTCCCATTCCAATCCTGAGACCCTTCCGATAGCAGAGATGTGATATCTCAATGCTTATACCAAACCTGAGACCCTTCCTATGGCCTGAGATGTCATATACAACTCCTTCCCATTCCAATCCTGAGACCCTTCCTATAGCATGAGATGTGATATCTCAATGCTTATACCAAATCTGAGACCCTTCCTATAGCATGAGATGTGATATCCAACTCCTTCCCATTCCAATCCTGAGACCCTTCCTATAGCATGAGATGTGATGTCTCAATGCTTCTAATACCAAACCTGAGATCCTTCCTATAACATGAGATGTGATATCCAACTCCTTCCCATTCCAATCCTGAGACCCTTATGATAGCATGAGATGTGATATCTCAATGCCTCTAATACCAAACCTGAGATACTTCCGATAGCATGAGATGTGATATCTCAATGCTTCGAATACCAAACCTGAGATCCTTCCTATAACATGAGATGTGATTTCCAAATCCTCCCGCTTCCAAACCTGAGACCCTCCCTTTAGCATGAGATGTGATATCCAACTCCTTCCCATTCCAATCCTGAGACCCTTCTAATAGCATGAGATGTGATATCTCAATGCCTCTAATTCCAAACCTGAGATCCTACCTCTAACATGAAATGTGATATCCATCTCCTTCCCTTTCCAAACCTGAGACCCTGCCTTTAGCATGAGATGTGATATCCAAGTCCTTCCCATTCCAATCCTGAGACCCTTCCTATAGCATGTGATGTGATATCTCAATGCTTATACCAAACCTGAGACCCTTCCTATGGCATGAGATGTCATATACAACTCCTTCCCATTCCAATCCTGAGACCCTTCCTATAGCATGAGATGTGATATCTCAATGCTTATACCAAACCTGAGACCCTTCCTATAGCATGAGATGTGATATCCAACTTCTTCCCATTCCAATCCTGAGACCCTTCCTATAACATGAGATGTGATGTCTCAATGCTTCTAATACCAAACCTGAGATCTTTCCTATAACATGAGATGTGATATCCAACTCCTTCCCATTCCAATCCTGAGACCCTTCCTATAGTATGAGATGTGATATCACAATGCTTATACAAAACCTGAGACCGTTCCTATAGCTTGAGATGTGATATCCAACTCCTTCCCATTCCAATCCTGAGACCCTTCCTATAGCATGAGATGTGATATCTCAAGGCCTCTAATACCAAACCTGAGATCCTTCCTCTAATATGAAATGTGATATCCAACTCCTTCCCCTTCCAAACCTGAGAGCCTTCCTATAGCATGAGATATGATATCCAAGTCCTTCCCATTCCAATCCTGAGACCCTTCCTATATCATGAGATGGGATATCTCAATGCTTCTAATACCAAACCTGAGACCCTTCCTATAACATGAGATGGGAATATCCAACTCCTTCCCATTCCAATCCTGAGACCCTTCCGATAGCAGAGATGTGATATCTCAATGCTTATACCAAACCTGAGATCCTTCCTATAACATGAGATGTGATATCCAACTCCTTCCCATTCCAACCCTGAGACACTTCCTATAGCATGAGATGTGATATCTCACTGCTTATACCAAACCTGAGACCCTTCCTATAGAATGAGATGTGATATCCAACTCCTTCCCATTCCAATCCTGAGACCCTTCCTATAGCATGAGATGTGATATCTCAATGCTTCTAATATCAAACTTGAGACCCTCCCTATAGCATGAGATGTGATACCCAAGTCCTTCCCATTCCAATCCTGAGACACTTCCTATAGCATGAGATGTGATATCTCAATGCTTCTAATACCAAACCTGAGACTCTTCCTATAACATGAGATGGGATATCCAACTCCTTCCCATTCCAATCCTGAGACCCTTCCAATAGCAGAGATGTGATATCTCAATGCTTATACCAAACCTAAGACCCTTCCTATGGCATGAGATGTGATATCCAACTCCTTCCCATTCCAATCCCGAGACCCTTCCTATAGCATGAGATGTGATATCTCGATGCTTATACCAAATCTGAGACCCTTCCTATAGCATGAGATGTGATATCCAACTCCTTCCCATTCCAATCCTGAGGCCCTTCCTATAGCATGAGATGTGATGTCTCAATGCTTCTAATACCAAACCTGAGATCCTTCCTATAACATGAGATGTGATATCCAACTCCTTCCCATTCCAATCCTGAGACCCTTCCTATAGCATGAGATGTGATGTCTCAATGCTTCTAATACCAAACCTGAGAACCTTCCTACAGCATGCAATGTGATATCTCAATGCTTCTAATACCAAACCTGAGACCAGTCCTATAACATGAGATGTAATATCCAACTCCATCCCATTCCAATCCTGAGACCCTTCCTATAGCATGAGATGTGCTATCTCAATGCTTATACCAAACCTGAGACCCTTCCTAAAGCTTTAGATGTGATATCCAACTCCTTCCCATTCCAATCCTGAGACCCTTCCTATAGCATGATATGTGATATCTCAATGCCTCTAATACCAAACCTGAGATCCTTCCTCTAACATGAAATGTGATATCGAACTCCTTCCCTTTCCAAACCTGAGAGCCTACCTATAGCATGAGATGTGATATCCAAGTCCTTCCCATTCCAATCCTTAGACCCTTCCTACAGCATGCAATATGATATCTCAATGATTCTAATAACAAACCTGAGACCCGTCCTATAACATGAGATGTGATATCCAACTCCTTCCCGTTTCAAACCTGAGACCCTTCCTATAGCATGAGATGTGATATCCAACTTCTTCCCATTCCAATCCTGAGACCCTTCCTATAACATGAGATGTGATGTCTCAATGCTTCTAATACCAAACCTGAGATCTTTCCTATAACATGAGATGTAATATCCAACTCCTTCCCATTCCAATCCTGAGACCCTTCCTATAGCATGAGATGTGCTATCTCAATGCTTATACCAAACCTGAGACCCTTCCTAAAGCTTGAGATGTGATATCCAACTCCTTCCCATTCCAATCCTGAGACCCTTCCTATAGCATGAGATGTGATATCTCAATGCTTCTAATATCAAACTTGAGACCCTCCCTATAGCATGAGATGTGATACCCAAGTCCTTCCCATTCCAATCCTGAGACCCTTCCTATAGCATGAGATGTGATATCTCAATGCTTATACCAAATCTGAGACCCTTCCTATAGCATGAGATGTGATATCCAACTCCTTCCCATTCCAATCCTGAGACCCTTCCTATAGCATGAGATGTGATGTCTCAATGCTTCTAATACCAAACCTGAGATCCTTCCTATAACATGAGATGTGATATCCAACTCCTTCCCATTCCAATCCTGAGACCCTTATGATAGCATGAGATGTGATATCTCAATGCCTCTAATACCAAACCTGAGATACTTCCGATAGCATGAGATGTGATATCTCAATGCTTCTAATACCAAACCTGAGATCCTTCCTATAACATGAGATGTGATTTCCAAATCCTTCCCCTTCCAAACCTGAGACCCTCCCTTTAGCATGAGATGTGATATCAAACTCCTTCCCATTCCAGTCCTGAGACCCATCTGATAGCATGAGATGTGATATTTCAATGCCTCTAATACCAAACCTGAGATCCTACCTCTAACATGAAATGTGATATCCATCTCCTTCCCTTTTCAAACCTGAGACCCTTCCTATGGCATGAGATGTCATATACAACTCCTTCCCATTCCAATCCTGAGACCCTTCCTATAGCATGAGATGTGATATCTCAATGCTTATACCAAACCTGAGACCCTTCCTATAGCATGAGATGTGATATCCAACTTCTTCCCATTCCAATCCTGAGACCCTTCCTATAACATGAGATGTGATGTCGCAATGCTTCTAATACCAAACCTGAGATCTTTCCTATAACATGAGATGTGATATCCAACTCCTTCCCATTCCAATCCTGAGACCCTTCCTATAGCATGAGATGTGATATCACAATGCTTATACCAAACCTGAGACCGTTCCTATAGCTTGAGATTTGATATCCAACTCCTTCCCATTCCAATCCTGAGACCCTTCCTATAGCATGAGATGTGATATCGCAAGGCCTCTAATACCAAACCTGAGATCGTTCCTCTAACATGAAATGTGATATCCAACTCCTTCCCCTTCCAAACCTGAGAGCCTTCCTATAACATGAGATGTGATATCCAACTCCTTCCCATTCCAATCCTGAGACCCTTATGATAGCATGAGATGTGATATCTCAATGCCTCTAATACCAAACCTGAGATACTTCCGATAGCATGAGATGTGATATCTCAATGCTTCTAATACCAAACCTGAGATCCTTCCTATAACATGAGATGTGATTTCCAAATCCTTCCCCTTCCAAACCTGAGACCCTCCCTTTAGCATGAGATGTGATATCCAACTCCTTCCCATTCCAATCCTGAGACCCTTCTGATAGCATGAGATGTGATATTTCAATGCCTCAAATACCAAACCTGAGATCCTACCTCTAACATGAAATGTGATATCCATCTCCTTCCCTTTCCAAACCTGAGACCCTGCCTATAGCATGAGATGTGATATCCAAGTCCTTTCCATTCCAATCCTGAGACCCTTCCTATAGCATGTGATGTGATATCTCAATGCTTATACCAAACCTGAGACCCTTCCTATGGCATGAGATGTCATATACAACTCCTTCCCATTCCAAACCTGAGACCCTTCCTATAGCATGAGATGTGATATCTCAATGCTTATACCAAACCTGAGACCCTTCCTATAGCATGAGATGTGATATCCAACTTCTTCCCATTCCAATCCTGAGACCCTTCCTATAACATGAGATGTGATGTCGCAATGCTTCTAATACCAAACCTGAGATCTTTCCTATAACATGAGATGTGATATCCAACTCCTTCCCATTCCAATCCTGAGACCCTTCCTATAGCATGAGATGTGATATCACAATGCTTATACCAAACCTGAGACCGTTCCTATAGCTTGAGATGTGATATCCAACTCCTTCCCATTCCAATCCTGAGACCCTTCCTATAGCATGAGATGTGATATCTCAAGGCCTCTAATACCAAACCTGAGATTGTTCCTCTAACATGAAATGTGATATCCAACTCCTTCCCCTTCCAAACCTGAGAGCCTTCCTATAGCATGAGATATGATAGCCAAGTCCTTCCAATTCCAATCCTGAGACCCTTCCTATAACATGAAATGTGATATCCAACTCCTTCCCATTCCAACCTGAGACCCTTCCTATAGCATGAGATGGGATATCTCAATGCTTCTAATAACAAACCTGAGACTCTTCCTATAACATGAGATGGGATATCCAACTCATTCCCATTCCAATCCTGAGACCCTTCCGATAGCAGAGATGTGATATCTCAATGCTTATACCAAACCTGAGACCCTTCCTATGGCCTGAGATGTCATATACAACTCCTTCCCATTCCAATCCTGAGACCCTTCCTATAGCATGAGATGTGATATCTCAATGCTTATACCAAATCTGAGACCCTTCCTATAGCATGAGATGTGATATCTAACTCCTTCCCATTCCAATCCTGAGACCCTTCCTATAGCATGAGATGTGATGTCTCAATGCTTCTAATACCAAACCTGAGATCCTTCCTATAACATGAGATGTGATATCCAACTCCTTCCCATTCCAATCCTGAGACCCTTATGATAGCATGAGATGTGATATCTCAATGCCTCTAATACCAAACCTGAGATACTTCCGATAGCATGAGATGTGATATCTCAATGCTTCGAATACCAAACCTGAGATCCTTCCTATAACATGAGATGTGATTTCCAAATCCTCCCGCTTCCAAACCTGAGACCCTCCCTTTAGCATGAGATGTGATATCCAACTCCTTCCCATTCCAATCCTGAGACCCTTCTGATAGCATGAGATGTGATATCTCAATGCCTCTAATTCCAAACCTGAGATCCTACCTCTAACATGAAATGTGATATCCATCTCCTTCCCTTTCCAAACCTGAGACCCTGCCTTTAGCATGAGATGTGATATCCAAGTCCTTCCCATTCCAATCCTGAGACCCTTCCTATAGCATGTGATGTGATATCTCAATGCTTATACCAAACCTGAGACCCTTCCTATGGCATGAGATGTCATATACAACTCCTTCCCATTCCAATCCTGAGACCCTTCCTATAGCATGAGATGTGATATCTCAATGCTTATACCAAACCTGAGACCCTTCCTATAGCATGAGATGTGATATCCAACTTCTTCCCATTCCAATCCTGAGACCCTTCCTATAACATGAGATGTGATGTCTCAATGCTTCTAATACCAAACCTGAGATCTTTCCTATAACATGAGATGTGATATCCAACTCCTTCCCATTCCAATCCTGAGACCCTTCCTATAGTATGAGATGTGATATCACAATGCTTATACAAAACCTGAGACCGTTCCTATAGCTTGAGATGTGATATCCAACTCCTTCCCATTCCAATCCTGAGACCCTTCCTATAGCATGAGATGTGATATCTCAAGGCCTCTAATACCAAACCTGAGATCCTTCCTCTAATATGAAATGTGATATCCAACTCCTTCCCCTTCCAAACCTGAGCGCCTTCCTATAGCATGAGATATGATATCCAAGTCCTTCCCATTCCAATCCTGAGACCCTTCCTATATCATGAGATGGGATATCTCAATGCTTCTAATACCAAACCTGAGACCCTTCCTATAACATGAGATGGGAATATCCAACTCCTTCCCATTCCAATCCTGAGACCCTTCCGATAGCAGAGATGTGATATCTCAATGCTTATACCAAACCTGAGATCCTTCCTATAACATGAGATGTGATATCCAACTCCTTCCCATTCCAATCCTGAGACACTTCCTATAGCATGAGATGTGATATCTCACTGCTTATACCAAACCTGAGACCCTTCCTATAGAATGAGATGTGATATCCAACTCCTTCCCATTCCAATCCTGAGACCCTTCCTATAGCATGAGATGTGATATCTCAATGCTTCTAATATCAAACTTGAGACCCTCCCTATAGCATGAGATGTGATACCCAAGTCCTTAGCCATTCCAATCCTGAGACACTTCCTATAGCATGAGATGTGATATCTCAATGCTTCTAATACCAAACCTGAGACTCTTCCTATAACATGAGATGGGATATCCAACTCCTTCCCATTCCAATCCTGAGACCCTTCCAATATCAGAGATGTGATATCTCAATGCTTATACCAAACCTAAGACCCTTCCTATGGCATGAGATGTGATATCCAACTCCTTCCCATTCCAATCCCGAGACCCTTCCTATAGCATGAGATGTGATATCTCGATGCTTATACCAAATCTGAGACCCTTCCTATAGCATGAGATGTGATATCCAACTCCTTCCCATTCCAATCCTGAGGCCCTTCCTATAGCATGAGATGTGATGTCTCAATGCTTCTAATACCAAACCTGAGATCCTTCCTATAACATGAGATGTGATATCCAACTCCTTCCCATTCCAATCCTGAGACCCTTCCTATAGCATGAGATGTGATGTCTCAATGCTTCTAATACCAAACCTGAGAACCTTCCTACAGCATGCGATGTGATATCTCAATGCTTCTAATACCAAACCCGAGACCAGTCCTCTAACATGAAATGTGATATCGAACTCCGTCCCTTTCCAAACCTGAGAGCCTACCTATAGCATGAGATGTGATATCCAAGTCCTTCCCATTCCAATCCTTAGACCCTTCCTACAGCATGCAATATGATATCTCAATGATTCTAATAACAAACCTGAGACCCGTCCTATAACATGAGATGTGATATCCAACTCCTTCCCGTTTCAAACCTGAGACCCTTCCTATAGCATGAGATGTGATATCCAACTTCTTCCCATTCCAATCCTGAGACCCTTCCTATAACATGAGATGTGATGTCTCAATGCTTCTAATACCAAACCTGAGATCTTTCCTATAACATGAGATGTAATATCCAACTCCTTCCCATTCCAATCCTGAGACCCTTCCTATAGCATGAGATGTGCTATCTCAATGCTTATACCAAACCTGAGACCCTTCCTAAAGCTTGAGATGTGATATCCAACTCCTTCCCATTCCAATCCTGAGACCCTTCCTATAGCATGAGATGTGATATCTCAATGCTTCTAATATCAAACTTGAGACCCTCCCTATAGCATGAGATGTGATACCCAAGTCCTTTCCATTCCAATCCTGAGACACTTCCTATAGCATGAGATGTGATGTCTCAATGCTTCTAATACCAAACCTGAGATCCTTCCTATAACATGAGATGTGATATCCAACTCCTTCCCATTCCAATCCCGGGACCCTTCCTATAGCATGAGATGTGATATCTCGATGTTTATACCAAACCTGAGACCCTTCCTATAGCATGAGATGTGATATCCAACTCCTTCCCATTCCAATCCTGAGACCCTTCCTATAGCATGAGATGTGATATCTCAATGCCTCTAATACCAAACCTGAGATCCTTCCTCTAACATGAAATGTGATATCCAACTCCTTCCCTTTCCAAACATGAGAGCCTACCTATAGCATGAGATGTGATATCCAAGTCCTTCCCATTCCAATCCTTAGACCCTTCCTACAGCATGCAATATGATATCTCAATGATTCTAATAACAAACCTGAGACCCATCCTATAACATGAGATGGGATATCCAACTCTTTCCCATTCCAATCCTGAGACACTTCCGATAGCAGAGATGTGATATCTCAATGCTTATACCAAACCTGAGACCCTTCCTATAACATGAGATGTGATATCCAACTCCTTCCCGGTCCAAACCTGAGACCCTTACTATAGCATATGTGATATCCAACTCCTTCCCATTCCAAACATGAGACCCTTCCTATAGCAAGAATGTAATATCCAACTCCTTCCCATTCCAATCCTGAGACCATTCCTATAGCATGAGATGTGATATCTCAATGCTTCTAATACCAAACCTGAGATCCTTCCTATAACATGAGATGTGATATCCAAATCCTTCCCATTCCAATCCTGAGACCCTTCCTATAGCATGAGATGTGATGTCTCAATGCTTCTAATACCAAACCTGAGAACCTTCCTACAGCATGCGATGTGATATCTCAATGCTTCTAATACCAAACCTGAGACCAGTCCTATAACATGAGATTGGATATCCAACTCCTTCCCCTTCCAAACCTGAGACCCTTCCTATAGCATGAGATGTGATATCCAACTTCTTCCCATTCCAATCCTGAGACCCTTCCTATAACATGAGATGTGATGTTTCAATGCTTCTAATACCAAACCTGAGATCTTTCCTATAACATGAGATGTAATATCGAACTCCTTCCCATTCCAATCCTGAGACCCTTCCTATAGCATGAGATGTGCTATCTCAATGCTTATACCAAACCTGAGACCCTTCCTAAAGCTTGAGATGTGATATCCAACTCCTTCCCATTCCAATCCTGAGACCCTTCCTATAGCATGAGATGTGATATCTCAATGCTTCTAATATCAAACTTGAGACCCTCCCTATAGCATGAGATGTGACACCCAAGTCCTTCCCATTCCAACCCTGAGACACTTCCTATAGCATGAGATGTGATATCTCAATGCTTATACCAAACCTGAGACCCTTCCTATAGCATGAGATGTGATATCCAACTCCTTCCCATTCCAATCCTGAGACCCTTCCTATAGCATGAGATGTGGTGTCTCAATGCTTCTAATACCAAACCTGAGATCCTTCCTATAACATGAGATGTGATATCCAACTCCTTCCCATTCCAATCCTGAGACCCTTCCAATAGCAGAGATGTGATATCTCAATGCTTATACCAAACCTAAGACCCTTCCTATGGCATGAGATGTGATATCCAACTCCTTCCCATTCCAATCCCGAGACCCTTCCTATAGCATGAGATGTGATATCTCGATGCTTATACCAAATCTGAGACCCTTCCTATAGCATGAGATGTGATATCCAACTCCTTCCCATTCCAATCCTGAGGCCCTTCCTATAGCATGAGATGTGATGTCTCAATGCTTCTAATACCAAACCTGAGATCCTTCCTATAACATGAGATGTGATATCCAACTCCTTCCCATTCCAATCCTGAGACCCTTCCTATAGCATGAGATGTGATGTCTCAATGCTTCTAATACCAAACCTGAGAACCTTCCTACAGCATGCGATGTGATATCTCAATGCTTCTAATACCAAACCTGAGACCCGTCCTATAACATGAGATGTGATATCCAACTCCTTCCCGTTTCAAACCTGAGACCCTTCCTATAACATGAGATGTGATATCCAATTCCTTCCCGTTTCAAACCTGAGACCCTTCCTATAGCATATGTGATATCCAACTCCTTCCCATTCTAAACATGAGACCCTTCCTATAGCAAGAATGTAATATCCAACTCCTTCCCATTCCAATCCTGAGACCATTCCTATAGCATGAGATGTGATATCTCAATGCTTCTAATACCAAACCTGAGATCCTTCCTATGACATGAGATGTGATATCCAATTCCTCCCCATTCCAAACCTGAGAACCTTCCTACAGCATGCGATGTGATATCTCAATGCTTCTAATACCAAACCTGAGACCAGTCCTATAACATGAGATTGGATATCCAACTCCTTCCCCTTCCAAACCTGAGACCCTTCCTATAGCATGAGATGTGATATCCAACTTCTTCCCATTCCAATCCTGAGACCCTTCCTATAACATGAGATGTGATGTCTCAATGCTTCTAATACCAAACCTGAGATCTTTCCTATAACATGAGATGTGATATCCAACTCCTTCCCATTCCAATCCTGAGACCCTTCCTATAGCATGAGATGTGCTATCTCAATGCTTATACCAAACCTGAGACCCTTCCTAAAGCTTGAGATGTGATATCCAACTCCTTCCCATTCCAATCCTGAGACCCTTCCTATAGCATGAGATGTGATATCTCAATGCCTCTAATACCAAACCTGAGATCCTTCCTATAACATGAGATGTGATATCCAACTCCTTCCCATTCCAATCCTGAGACCCTTCCTATAGCATGAGATGTGATATCTCAATGCTTCTAATACCAAACCTGAGACCAGTCCTATAACATGAGATTGGATATCCAACTCCTTCCCCTTCCAAACCTGAGACCCTTCCTATAGCATGAGATGTGATATCGAACTCCTTCCCATTCCAATCCTGAGGCCCTTCCTATAGCATGAGATGTGATGTCTCAATGCTTCTAATACCAAACCTGAGATCCTTCCTATAACATGAGATGTGATATCCAACTCCTTCCCATTCCAATCCTGAGACCCTTCCTATAGCATGAGATGTGATGTCTCAATGCTTCTAATACCAAACCTGAGAACCTTCCTACAGCATGCGATGTGATATCTCAATGCTTCTAATACCAAACCTGAGACCCGTCCTATAACATGAGATGTGATATCCAACTCCTTCCCGTTTCAAACCTGAGACCCTTCCTATAACATGAGATGTGATATCCAACTCCTTCCCGTTTCAAACCTGAGACCCTTCCTATAGCATATGTGATATCCAACTCCTTCCCATTCTAAACATGAGACCCTTCCTATAGCAAGAATGTAATATCCAACTCCTTCCCATTCCAATCCTGAGACCATTCCTATAGCATGAGATGTGATATCTCAATGCTTCTAATACCAAACCTGAGATCCTTCCTATGACATGAGATGTGATATCCAATTCCTCCCCATTCCAAACCTGAGAACCTTCCTACAGCATGCGATGTGATATCTCAATGCTTCTAATACCAAACCTGAGACCAGTCCTATAACATGAGATTGGATATCCAACTCCTTCCCCTTCCAAACCTGAGACCCTTCCTATAGCATGAGATGTGATATCCAACTTCTTCCCATTCCAATCCTGAGACCCTTCCTATAACATGAGATGTGATGTCTCAATGCTTCTAATACCAAACCTGAGATCTTTCCTATAACATGAGATGTGATATCCAACTCCTTCCCATTCCAATCCTGAGACCCTTCCTATAGCATGAGATGTGATATCTCAATGCCTCTAATACCAAACCTGAGATCCTTCCTCTAACATGAAATGTGATATCCAACTCCTTCCCTTTCCAAACATGAGAGCCTACCTATAGCATGAGATGTGATATCCAAGTCCTTCCCATTCCAATCCTTAGACCCTTCCTACAGCATGCAATATGATATCTCAATGATTCTAATAACAAACCTGAGACCCATCCTATAACATGAGATGGGATATCCAACTCCTTCCCATTCCAATCCTGAGACACTTCCGATAGCAGAGATGTGATATCTCAATGCTTATACCAAACCTGAGACCCTTCCTATAACATGAGATGTGATATCCAACTCCTTCCCGGTCCAAACCTGAGACCCTTACTATAGCATATGTGATATCCAACTCCTTCCCATTCCAAACATGAGACCCTTCCTATAGCAAGAATGTAATATCCAACTCCTTCCCATTCCAATCCTGAGACCATTCCTATAGCATGAGATGTGATATCTCAATGCTTCTAATACCAAACCTGAGATCCTTCCTATAACATGAGATGTGATATCCAACTCCTTCCCATTCCAATCCTGAGACCCTTCCTATAGCATGAGATGTGATGTCTCAATGCTTCTAATACCAAACCTGAGAACCTTCCTACAGCATGCGATGTGATATCTCAATGCTTCTAATACCAAACCCGAGACCAGTCCTATAACATGAGATGTGATATCCAACTTCTTCCCATTCCAATCCTGAGACCCTTCCTATAACATGAGATGTGATGTCTCAATGCTTCTAATACCAAACCTGAGATCTTTCCTATAACATGAGATGTAATATCCAACTCCATCCCATTCCAATCCTGAGACCCTTCCTATAGCATGAGATGTGCTATCTCAATGCTTATACCAAACCTGAGACCCTTCCTAAAGCTTGAGATGTGATATCCAACTCCTTCCCATTCCAATCCTGAGACCCTTCCTATAGCATGATATGTGATATCTCAATGCCTCTAATACCAAACCTGAGATCCTTCCTCTAACATGAAATGTGATATCGAACTCCGTCCCTTTCCAAACCTGAGAGCCTACCTATAGCATGAGATGTGATATCCAAGTCCTTCCCATTCCAATCCTTAGACCCTTCCTACAGCATGCAATATGATATCTCAATGATTCTAATAACAAACCTGAGACCCGTCCTATAACATGAGATGTGATATCCAACTCCTTCCCGTTTCAAACCTGAGACCCTTCCTATAGCATGAGATGTGATATCCAACTTCTTCCCATTCCAATCCTGAGACCCTTCCTATAACATGAGATGTGATGTCTCAATGCTTCTAATACCAAACCTGAGATCTTTCCTATAACATGAGATGTAATATCCAACTCCTTCCCATTCCAATCCTGAGACCCTTCCTATAGCATGAGATGTGCTATCTCAATGCTTATACCAAACCTGAGACCCTTCCTAAAGCTTGAGATGTGATATCCAACTCCTTCCCATTCCAATCCTGAGACCCTTCCTATAGCATGAGATGTGATATCTCAATGCTTCTAATATCAAACTTGAGACCCTCCCTATAGCATGAGATGTGATACCCAAGTCCTTTCCATTCCAATCCTGAGACACTTCCTATAGCATGAGATGTGATGTCTCAATGCTTCTAATACCAAACCTGAGATCCTTCCTATAACATGAGATGTGATATCCAACTCCTTCCCATTCCAATCCCGGGACCCTTCGTATAGCATGAGATGTGATATCTCGATGTTTATACCAAACCTGAGACCCTTCCTATAGCATGAGATGTGATATCCAACTCCTTCCCATTCCAATCCTGAGACCCTTCCTATAGCATGAGATGTGATATCTCAATGCCTCTAATACCAAACCTGAGATCCTTCCTCTAACATGAAATGTGATATCCAACTCCTTCCCTTTCCAAACATGAGAGCCTACCTATAGCATGAGATGTGATATCCAAGTCCTTCCCATTCCAAACCTTAGACCCTTCCTACAGCATGCAATATGATATCTCAATGATTCTAATAACAAACCTGAGACCCATCCTATAACATGAGATGGGATATCCAACTCTTTCCCATTCCAATCCTGAGACACTTCCGATAGCAGAGATGTGATATCTCAATGCTTATACCAAACCTGAGACCCTTCCTATAACATGAGATGTGATATCCAACTCCTTCCCGGTCCAAACCTGAGACCCTTACTATAGCATATGTGATATCCAACTCCTTCCCATTCCAAACATGAGACCCTTCCTATAGCAAGAATGTAATATCCAACTCCTTCCCATTCCAATCCTGAGACCATTCCTATAGCATGAGATGTGATATCTCAATGCTTCTAATACCAAACCTGAGATCCTTCCTATAACATGAGATGTGATATCCAAATCCTTCCCATTCCAATCCTGAGACCCTTCCTATAGCATGAGATGTGATGTCTCAATGCTTCTAATACCAAACCTGAGAACCTTCCTACAGCATGCGATGTGATATCTCAATGCTTCTAATACCAAACCTGAGACCAGTCCTATAACATGAGATTTGATATCCAACTCCTTCCCCTTCCAAACCTGAGACCCTTCCTATAGCATGAGATGTGATATCCAACTTCTTCCCATTCCAATCCTGAGACCCTTCCTATAACATGAGATGTGATGTTTCAATGCTTCTAATACCAAACCTGAGATCTTTCCTATAACATGAGATGTAATATCGAACTCCTTCCCATTCCAATCCTGAGACCCTTCCTATAGCATGAGATGTGCTATCTCAATGCTTATACCAAACCTGAGACCCTTCCTAAAGCTTGAGATGTGATATCCAACTCCTTCCCATTCCAATCCTGAGACCCTTCCTATAGCATGAGATGTGATATCTCAATGCTTCTAATATCAAACTTGAGACCCTCCCTATAGCATGAGATGTGACACCCAAGTCCTTCCCATTCCAACCCTGAGACACTTCCTATAGCATGAGATGTGATATCTCAATGCTTATACCAAACCTGAGACCCTTCCTATAGCATGAGATGTGATATCCAACTCCTTCCCATTCCAATCCTGAGACCCTTCCTATAGCATGAGATGTGGTGTCTCAATGCTTCTAATACCAAACCTGAGATCCTTCCTATAACATGAGATGTGATATCCAACTCCTTCCCATTCCAATCCTGAGACCCTTCCAATAGCAGAGATGTGATATCTCAATGCTTATACCAAACCTAAGACCCTTCCTATGGCATGAGATGTGATATCCAACTCCTTCCCATTCCAATCCCGAGACCCTTCCTATAGCATGAGATGTGATATCTCGATGCTTATACCAAATCTGAGACCCTTCCTATAGCATGAGATGTGATATCCAACTCCTTCCCATTCCAATCCTGAGGCCCTTCCTATAGCATGAGATGTGATGTCTCAATGCTTCTAATACCAAACCTGAGATCCTTCCTATAACATGAGATGTGATATCCAACTCCTTCCCATTCCAATCCTGAGACCCTTCCTATAGCATGAGATGTGATGTCTCAATGCTTCTAATACCAAACCTGAGAACCTTCCTACAGCATGCGATGTGATATCTCAATGCTTCTAATACCAAACCTGAGACCCGTCCTATAACATGAGATGTGATATCCAACTCCTTCCCGTTTCAAACCTGAGACCCTTCCTATAACATGAGATGTGATATCCAATTCCTTCCCGTTTCAAACCTGAGACCCTTCCTATAGCATATGTGATATCCAACTCCTTCCCATTCTAAACATGAGACCCTTCCTATAGCAAGAATGTAATATCCAACTCCTTCCCATTCCAATCCTGAGACCATTCCTATAGCATGAGATGTGATATCTCAATGCTTCTAATACCAAACCTGAGATCCTTCCTATGACATGAGATGTGATATCCAATTCCTCCCCATTCCAAACCTGAGAACCTTCCTACAGCATGCGATGTGATATCTCAATGCTTCTAATACCAAACCTGAGACCAGTCCTATAACATGAGATTGGATATCCAACTCCTTCCCCTTCCAAACCTGAGACCCTTCCTATAGCATGAGATGTGATATCCAACTTCTTCCCATTCCAATCCTGAGACCCTTCCTATAACATGAGATGTGATGTCTCAATGCTTCTAATACCAAACCTGAGATCTTTCCTATAACATGAGATGTGATATCCAACTCCTTCCCATTCCAATCCTGAGACCCTTCCTATAGCATGAGATGTGCTATCTCAATGCTTATACCAAACCTGAGACCCTTCCTAAAGCTTGAGATGTGATATCCAACTCCTTCCCATTCCAATCCTGAGACCCTTCCTATAGCATGAGATGTGATATCTCATTGCCTCTAATACCAAACCTGAGATCCTTCCTATAACATGAGATGTGATATCCAACTCCTTCCCATTCCAATCCTGAGACCCTTCCTATAGCATGAGATGTGATATCTCAATGCTTCTAATACCAAACCTGAGACCAGTCCTATAACATGAGATTGGATATCCAACTCCTTCCCCTTCCAAACCTGAGACCCTTCCTATAGCTTGAGATGTGATATCGAACTCCTTCCCATTCCAATCCTGAGGCCCTTCCTATAGCATGAGATGTGATGTCTCAATGCTTCTAATACCAAACCTGAGATCCTTCCTATAACATGAGATGTGATATCCAACTCCTTCCCATTCCAATCCTGAGACCCTTCCTATAGCATGAGATGTGATGTCTCAATGCTTCTAATACCAAACCTGAGAACCTTCCTACAGCATGCGATGTGATATCTCAATGCTTCTAATACCAAACCTGAGACCCGTCCTATAACATGAGATGTGATATCCAACTCCTTCCCGTTTCAAACCTGAGACCCTTCCTATAACATGAGATGTGATATCCAACTCCTTCCCGTTTCAAACCTGAGACCCTTCCTATAGCATATGTGATATCCAACTCCTTCCCATTCTAAACATGAGACCCTTCCTATAGCAAGAATGTAATATCCAACTCCTTCCCATTCCAATCCTGAGACCATTCCTATAGCATGAGATGTGATATCTCAATGCTTCTAATACCAAACCTGAGATCCTTCCTATGACATGAGATGTGATATCCAATTCCTCCCCATTCCAAACCTGAGAACCTTCCTACAGCATGCGATGTGATATCTCAATGCTTCTAATACCAAACCTGAGACCAGTCCTATAACATGAGATTGGATATCCAACTCCTTCCCCTTCCAAACCTGAGACCCTTCCTATAGCATGAGATGTGATATCCAACTTCTTCCCATTCCAATCCTGAGACCCTTCCTATAACATGAGATGTGATGTCTCAATGCTTCTAATACCAAACCTGAGATCTTTCCTATAACATGAGATGTGATATCCAACTCCTTCCCATTCCAATCCTGAGACCCTTCCTATAGCATGAGATGTGCTATCTCAATGCTTATACCAAACCTGAGACCCTTCCTAAAGCTTGAGATGTGATATTCAACTCCTTCCCATTCCAATCCTGAGACCCTTCCTATAGCATGAGATGTGATATCTCAATGCCTCTAATACCAAACCTGAGATCCTTCCTCTAACATGAAATGTGATATCCAACTCCTTCCCTTTCCAAACATGAGAGCCTACCTATAGCATGAGATGTGATATCCAAGTCCTTCCCATTCCAATCCTTAGACCCTTCCTACAGCATGCAATATGATATCTCAATGATTCTAATAACAAACCTGAGACCCATCCTATAACATGAGATGGGATATCCAACTCCTTCCCATTCCAATCCTGAGACACTTCCGATAGCAGAGATGTGATATCTCAATGCTTATACCAAACCTGAGACCCTTCCTATAACATGAGATGTGATATCCAACTCCTTCCCGGTCCAAACCTGAGACCCTTACTATAGCATATGTGATATCCAACTCCTTCCCATTCCAAACATGAGACCCTTCCTATAGCAAGAATGTAATATCCAACTCCTTCCCATTCCAATCCTGAGACCATTCCTATAGCATGAGATGTGATATCTCAATGCTTCTAATACCAAACCTGAGATCCTTCCTATAACATGAGATGTGATATCCAACTCCTTCCCATTCCAATCCTGAGACCCTTCCTATAGCATGAGATGTGATGTCTCAATGCTTCTAATACCAAACCTGAGAACCTTCCTACAGCATGCGATGTGATATCTCAATGCTTCTAATACCAAACCTGAGACCAGTCCTATAACATGAGATTGGATATCCAACTCCTTCCCCTTCCAAACCTGAGACCCTTCCTATAGCATGAGATGTGATATCCAACTTCTTCCCATTCCAATCCTGAGACCCTTCCTATAACATGAGATGTGATGTCTCAATGCTTCTAATACCAAACCTGAGATCTTTCCTATAACATGAGATGTAATATCCAACTCCTTCCCATTCCAATCCTGAGACCCTTCCTATAGCATGAGATGTGCTATCTCAATGCTTATACCAAACCTGAGACCCTTCCTAAAGCTTGAGATGTGATATCCAACTCCTTCCCATTCCAATCCTGAGACCCTTCCTATAGCATGAGATGTGATATCTCAATGCTTCTAATATCAAACTTGAGACCCTCCCTATAGCATGAGATGTGACACCCAAGTCCTTCCCATTCCAATCCTGAGACACTTCCTATAGCATGAGATGTGATATCTCAATGCTTATACCAAACCTGAGACCCTTCCTATAGCATGAGATGTGATATCCAACTCCTTCCCATTCCAATCCTGAGACCCTTCCTATAGCATGAGATGTGATGTCTCAATGCGTCTAATACCAAACCTGAGATCCTTCCTATAACATGAGATGTGATATCCAACTCCTTCCCATTCCAATCCTGAGACCCTTCCAATAGCAGAGATGTGATATCTCAATGCTTATACCAAAGCTAAGACCCTTCCTATGGCATGAGATGTGATATCCAACTCCTTCCCATTCCAATCCCGAGACCCTTCCTATAGCATGAGATGTGATATCTCGATGCATATACCAAATCTGAGACCCTTCCTATAGCATGAGATGTGATATCCAACTCCTTCCCATTCCAATCCTGAGGCCCTTCCTATAGCATGAGATGTGATGTCTCAAGGCTTCTAATACCAAACCTGAGATCCTTCCTATAACATGAGATGTGATATCCAACTCCTTCCCATTCCAATCCTGAGACCCTTCCTATAGCATGAGATGTGATGTCTCAATGCTTCTAATACCAAACCTGAGAACCTTCCTACAGCATGCGATGTGATATCTCAATGCTTCTAATACCAAACCTGAGACCCGTCCTATAACATGAGATGTGATATCCAGCTCCTTCCCGTTTCAAACCTGAGACCCTTCCTATAACATGAGATGTGATATCCAACTCCTTCCCGTTTCAAACCTGAGACCCTTCCTATAGCATATGTGATATTCAACTCCTTCCCATTCCAAACATGAGACCCTTCCTATAGCAAGAATGTAATATCCAACTCCTTCCCATTCCAATCCTGAGACCATTCCTATAGCATGAGATGTGATATCTCAATGCTTCTAATACCAAACCTGAGATCCTTCCTATGACATGAGATGTGATATCCAATTCCTCCCCATTCCAAACCTGAGAACCTTCCTACAGCATGCAATGTGATATCTCAATGCTTCTAATACCAAACCTGCCAGTCCTATAACATGAGATTGGATATCCAACTCCTTCCCCTTCCAAACCTGAGACCCTTCCTATAGCATGAGATGTGATATCCAACTTCTTCCCATTCCAATCCTGAGACCCTTCCTATAACATGAGATGTGATGTCTCAATGCTTCTAATACCAAACCTGAGATCTTTCCTATAACATGAGATGTGATATCCGACTCCTTCCCATTCCAATCCTGAGACCCTTCCTATAGCATGAGATGTGCTATCTCAATGCTTATACCAAACCTGAGACCCTTCCTAAAGCTTGAGATGTGATATCCAACTCCTTCCCATTCCAATCCTGAGACCCTTCCTATAACATGAAATGTGATATCCAACTCCTTCCCATTCCAACCTGAGACCCTTCCTATAGCATGAGATGGGATATCCAACTCCTTCCAAATCCAATACTGATACCCTTCCAATAGCATGTGATGTGATATCCCAATGCTTCTACCAAACCTGAGAACCATACTATGGCATGAGATGTGATATCAAACTCCTTCCCATTCCAATCCTGAGACTCTTGCTATAGCTTGAGATGTGATATCCGAAATCCTTCCCATTCCAATTCTGAGACCCTTCCTATACGATGAGACTTGATATCTCAATGCTTCTAATACCAAACCTGAGACCCGTCCTATAAAATGAGATGTGATATCCAAATCTTTCCCCTTCCAAACCTTAGACCCTTCCTTTATCATGAGATGTGATATCCAACTCCTTCCCATTCCGATCCTGAGACCCTTCCGATATCATGAGATTTGTTATCTCAATGCTTCTTATATCAAAATTGAGACCCGCCTATAACATGAGATGTGATATCCAAATCTTTCCCCTTCCAAACCTTAGACCCTTCCTTTATCATGAGATGGGATATCCAACTCCTTCCCATTCCAATCCTGAGACCCTTCCGATAGCAGAGATGTGATATCTCAATGCTTATACCAAACCTGAGAACCTTCCTATGGCCTGAGATGTCATATACAACTCCTTCCCATTCCAATCCTGAGACCCTTCCTTTAGCATGAGATGTGATATCTCAATGCTTATACCAAATCTGAGACCCTTCCTATGGCCTGAGATGTCATATACAACTCCTTCCCAATCCAATCCTGAGACCCTTCCTATAGCATGAGATGTGATATCTCAATGCTTATACCAAATCTGAGACCCTTCCTATAGCATGAGATGTGATATCCAACTCCTTCCCATTCCAATCCTGAGACCCTTCCTATAGCATGAGATGTGATGTCTCAATGCTTCTAATACCAAACCTGAGATCCTTCCTATAACATGAGATGTGATATCCAACTCCTTCCCATTCCAATCCTGAGACCCTTCCTATAGCATGAGATGTGATGTCTCAATGCTTCTAATACCAAACCTGAGAACCTTCCTACAGCATGGAATGTGATATCTCAATGCTTCTAATACCAAACCTGAGACCAGTCCTATAACATGAGATTGGATATCCAACTCCTTCCCCTTCCAAACCTGAGACCCTTCCTATAGCATGAGATGTGATATCCAACTTCTTCCCATTCAAATCCTGAGACCCTTCCTACAAGATGAGATGTGATGTCTCAATGCTTCTAATACCAAACCTGAGAACCTTCCTACAGCATGCGATGTGATATCTCAATGCTTCTAATACCAAACCTGAGACCCGTCCTATAACATGAGATGTGATATCCAACTCCTTCCCGTTTCAAACCTGAGACCCTTCCTATAACATGAGATGTGATATCCAACTCCTTCCCGTTTCAAACCTGAGACCCTTCCTATAGCATATGTGATATCCAACTCCTTCCCATTCCAAACATGAGACCCTTCCTATAGCAAGAATGTAATATCCAACTCCTTCCCATTCCAATCCTGAGACCATTCCTATAGCATGAGATGTGATATCTCAATGCTTCTAATACCAAACCTGAGATCCTTCCTATGACATGAGATGTGATATCCAATTCCTCCCCATTCCAAACCTGAGAACCTTCCTACAGCATGCGATGTGATATCTCAATGCTTCTAATACCAAACCTGAGACCAGTCCTATAACATGAGATTGGATATCCAACTCCTTCCCCTTCCAAACCTGAGACCCTTCCTATAGCATGAGATGTGATATCCAACTTCTTCCCATTCCAATCCTGAGACCCTTCCTATAACATGAGATGTGATGTCTCAATGCTTCTAATACCAAACCTGAGATCTTTCCTATAACATGAGATGTGATATCCGACTCCTTCCCATTCCAATCCTGAGACCCTTCCTATAGCATGAGATGTGCTATCTCAATGCTTATACCAAACCTGAGACCCTTCCTAAAGCTTGAGATGTGATATCCAACTCCTTCCCATTCCAACCTGAGACCCTTCCTATAGCATGAGATGGGATATCCAACTCCTTCCAAATCCAATACTGATACCCTTCCAATAGCATGAGATGTGATATCCCAATGCTTCTACCAAACCTGAGAACCATACTATGGCATGAGATGTGATATCAAACTCCTTCCCATTCCAATCCTGAGACTCTTCCTATAGCTTGA
Organism: Ambystoma mexicanum; assembly: GCF_040938575.1. Lineage (NCBI taxonomy): Eukaryota > Metazoa > Chordata > Amphibia > Caudata > Ambystomatidae > Ambystoma > Ambystoma mexicanum. The sequence continues at coordinate 16,057,650 of NW_027182444.1, forward strand.
GATGTGATATCCGAAATCCTTCCCATTCCAATTCTGAGACCCTTCCTATACGATGAGACTTGATATCTCAATGCTTCTAATACCAAACCTGAGACCCGTCCTATAACATGAGATGTGATATCCAAATCTTTCCCCTTCCAAACCTTAGACCCTTCCTTTATCATGAGATGTGATATCCAACTCCTTCCCATTCCGATCCTGAGACACTTCCGATATCATGAGATTTGTTATCTCAATGCTTCTTATATCAAAATTGAGACCCGCCTATAACATGAGATGTGATATCCAAATCTTTCCCCTTCCAAACCTTAGACCCTTCCTTTATCATGAGATGGGATATCCAACTCCTTCCCATTCCAATCCTGAGACCCTTCCGATAGCAGAGATGTGATATCTCAATGCTTATACCAATCCTGAGACCCTTCCTATGGCCTGAGATGTCATATACAACTCCTTCCCAATCCAATCCTGAGACCCTTCCTATAGCATGAGATGTGATATCTCAATGCTTATACCAAATCTGAGACCCTTCCTATAGAATGAGATGTGATATCCAACTCCTTCCCATTCCAATCCTGAGACCCTTCCTATAGCATGAGATGTGATGTCTCAATGCTTCTAATACCAAACCTGAGATCCTTCCTATAACATGAGATGTGATATCCAACTCCTTCCGATTCCAATCCTGAGACCCTTCCTATAGCATGAGATGTGATGTCTCAATGCTTCTAATACCAAACCTGAGAACCTTCCTACAGCATGCGATGTGATATCTCAATGCTTCTAATACCAAACCTGAGACCAGTCCTATAACATGAGATTGGATATCCAACTCCTTCCCCTTCCAAACCTGAGACCCTTCCTATAGCATGAGATGTGCTATCTCAATGCTTATACCAAAACTGAGACCCTTCCTAAAGCTTGAGATGTGATATCCAACTCCTTCCCATTCCAATCCTGAGACCCTTCCTATAGCATGAGATGTGATATCTCAATGCTTCTAATATCAAACTTGAGACCCTCCCTATAGCATGAGATGTGATACCCAAGTCCTTCCCATTCCAATCCTGAGACACTTCCTATAGCATGAGATGTGATGTCTCAATGCTTCTAATACCAAACCTGAGATCCTTCCTATAACATGAGATGTGATATCCAACTCCTTCCCATTCCAATCCCGGGACCCTTCCTATAGCATGAGATGTGATATCTCGATGTTTATACCAAACCTGAGACCCTTCCTATAGCATGAGATGTGATATCCAACTCCTTCCCATTCCAATCCTGAGACCCTTCCTATAGCATGAGATGTGATATCTCAATGCCTCTAATACCAAACCTGAGATCCTTCCTCTAACATGAAATGTGATATCCAACTCCTTCCCTTTCCAAACATGAGAGCCTACCTATAGCATGAGATGTGATATCCAAGTCCTTCCCATTCCAATCCTTAGACCCTTCCTACAGCATGCAATAGGATATCTCAATGATTCTAATAACAAACCTGAGACCCATCCTATAACATGAGATGGGATATCAAACTCCTTCCCATTCCAATCCTGAGACACTTCCGATAGCAGAGATGTGATATCTCAATGCTTATACCAAACCTGAGACCCTTCCTATAACATGAGATGTGATATCCAACTCCTTCCTGGTCCCAACCTGAGACCCTTACTATAGCATATGTGATATCCAACTCCTTCCCATTCCAAACATGAGACCCTTCCTATAGCAAGAATGTAATATCCAACTCCTTCCCATTCCAATCCTGAGACCATTCCTATAGCATGAGATGTGATATCTCAATGCTTCTAATACCAAACCTGAGATCCTTCCTATGACATGAGATGTGATATCCAATTCCTCCCCATTCCAAACCTGAGAACCTTCCTACAGCATGCGATGTGATATCTCAATGCTTCTAATACCAAACCCGAGACCAGTCCTATAACATGAGATTGGATATCCAACTCCTTCCCCTTCCAAACCTGAGACCCTTCCTATAGCATGAGATGTGATATCCAACTTCTTCCCATTCCATTCCTGAGACCCTTCCTATAACATGAGATGCGATGTCTCAATGCTTCTAATACCAAACCTGAGATCTTTCCTATAACATGAGATGTGATATCCAACTCCTTCCCATTCCAATCCTGAGACCCTTCCTATAGCATGAGATGTGATATCTCAATGCTTATACCAAACCTGAGACCCTTCCTATAGCGTGAGATGTGATATCCAACTCCTTCCCATTCCAATCCTGAGACCCTTCCTATAGCATGAGATGTGATATCTCAAGGCCTCTAATACCAAACCTGAGATCATTCCTCTAACATGAAATGTGATATCCAACTCCTTCCCCTTCCAAACCTGAGAGCCTTCCTATAGCATGAGATATGATATCCAAGTCCTTCCCATCCAATCCTGAGACCCTTCCTATAACATGAAATGTGATATCCAACTCCTTCCCATTCCAACCTGAGACCCTTACTATAGCATGAGATGGGATATCCAACTCCTTCCAAATCCAATGCTGATACCCTTCCGATAGCATGAGATGTGATATCCCAATGCTTCTACCAAACCTGAGACCCATACTATGGCATGAGATGTGATATCAAACTCCTTCCCATTCCAATCCTGAGACCCTACCTATAGCTTGAGATGTGATATCCAACTCCTTCCCATTCCAATTCTGAGACCCTTCCTATACCATGAAACTTGATATCTCAATGCTTCTAATACAAAACCTGAGACCCGTCCTATAACATGAGATGTGATATCCAAATCCTTCCCCTTCCAAACCTTAGACCTTCCTTTATCATGAGATGTGATATCCAATTCCTTCCCATTCCAATCCTGACACCCTTCCGATATCATGAGATTTGTTATCTCAATACTTCTAATATCAAACTTGAGACCCTCCCTATAGCATGAGATGTGACATCCAAGTCCTCCCCATTCGAATCCTGAGACTCTTCCTATAGCATGAGATGTGATATCTCAATGCTTCTAATACCAAACCTGAGACCCTTCCTATAACATGAGATGGGATATCCAACTCCTTCCCATTCCAATCCTGAGAGACCCTTCCGATAGCAGAGATGTGATATCTCAATGCTTATACCAAACCTGAGACCCTTCCTATGGCCTGATTTGTCATATACAACTCCTTCCCATTCCAATCCTGAGACCCTTCCTATAGCATGAGATGTGATATCTCAATGCTTATACCAAATCCGAGACCCTTCCTATAGCATGAGATGTGATATCCAACTCCTTCCCATTCCAATCCTGAGACCCTTCCTATAGCATGAGATGTGATGTCTCAATGCTTCTAATACCAAACCTGAGATCCTTCCTATAACATGAGATGTGATATCCAACCCCTTCCCATTCCAATCCTGAGACCCTTATGATAGCATGAGATGTGATATCTCAATGCCTCTAATACCAAACCTGAGATACTTCTGATAGCATGAGATGTGATATCTCAATGCTTCTAGTACCAAACCTGAGATCCTTCCTATAACATGAGATGTGATTTCCAAATCCTTCCACTTCCAAACCTGAGACCCTCCCTTTAGCATGAGATGTGATATCCAACTCCTTCCCATTCCAATCCTGAGACCCTTCTGATAGCATGAGATGTGATATTTCAATGCCTCTAATACCAAACCTGAGATCCTACCTCTAACATGAAATGTGATATCCATCTCCTTCCCTTTCCAAACATGAGACCCTGCCTATAGCATGAGATGTGATATCAAAAGTCCTTCCCATTCCAATCCTGAGACCCTTCCTATAGCATGTGATGTGATATCTCAATGCTTATACCAAACCTGAGACCCTTCCTATGGCATGAGATGTCATATACAACTCCTTCCCATTCCAATCCTGAGACCCTTCCTATAGCATGAGATGTGATATCTCAATGCTTATACCAAACCTGAGACCCTTCCTATAGCATGAGATGTGATATCCAACTTCTTCCCATTCCAATCCTGAGACCCTTCCTATAACATGAGATGTGATGTCTCAATGCTTCTAATACCAAACCTGAGACCCTTCCTATAACATGAGATGGGATATCCAACTCCTTCCCATTCCAATCCTGAGACCCTTCCGATAGTAGAGATGTGATATCTCAATGCTTATACCAAACCTGAGACCCTTCCTATGGCCTGAGATGTCATATACAACTCCTTCCCATTCCAATCCTGAGACCGTTCCTATAGCATGAGATGTGATATCTCAATGCTTATACCAAATCTGAGACCCTTCCTATAGCATGAGATGTGATATCCAACTCCTTCCCATTCCAATCCTGAGACCCTTCCTATAGCATGAGATGCGATGTCTCAATGCTTCTAATACCAAACCTGAGATCCTTCCTATAACATGAGATGTGATATCCAACTCCTTCCCATTCCAATCCTGAGACCCTTATGATAGCATGAGATGTGATATCTCAATGCCTCTAATACCAAACCTGAGATACTTCCGATAGCATGAGATGTGATATCTCAATGCTTCTAATACCAAACCTGAGATCCTTCCTATAACATGAGATGTGATTTCCAAATCCTTCCCCTTCCAAACCTGAGACCCTCCCTTTAGCATGAGATGTGATATCCAACTCCTTCCCATTCCAATCCTGAGACCCTTCTGATAGCATGAGATGTGATATTTCAGTGCCTCTAATACCAAACCTGAGATCCTACCTCTAACATGAAATGTGATATCCATCTCCTTCCCTTTCCAAACCTGAGACCCTGCTTACAGCATGAGATGTGATATCCAAGTCCTTCCCATTACAATCCTGAGACCCTTCCTATAGCATGTGATGTGATATCTCAATGCTTATACCAAACCTGAGACCCTTCCTATGGCATGAGATGTCATATACAACTCCTTCCCATTCCAATCCTGAGACCCTTCCTATAGCATGAGATGTGATATCCAACTTCTTCCCATTCCAATCCTGAGACCCTTCCTATAACATGAGATGTGATGTCTCAATGCTTCTAATACCAAACCTGAGATCTTTCCTATAACATGAGATGTGATATCCAACTCCTTCCAATTCCAATCCTGAGACCCTTCCTATAGCATGAGATGTGATATCACAATGCTTATACCAAACCTGAGACCGTTCCTATAGCTTGAGATGTGATATCCAACTCCTTCCCATTCCAATCCTGAGACCCTTCCTATAGCATGAGATGTGATATCTCAAGGCCTCTAATACCAAACCTGAGATCGTTCCTCTAACATGAAATGTGATATCCAACTCCTTCCCCTTCCAAACCTGAGAGCCTTCCTATAGCATGAGATATGATAGCCAAGTCCTTCCAATTCCAATCCTGAGACCCTTCCTATAACATGAAATGTGATATCCAACTGCTTCTCATTCCAATCCTGAGACCCTTCCTATAGCATGAGATGTGATATCTCAATGCTTATACCAAATCTGAGACCCTTCCTATAGCATGAGATGTGATATCCAACTTCTTCCCATTCCAATCCTGAGACCCTTCCTATAACATGAGATGTGATGTCTCAATGCTTCTAATACCAAACCTGAGATCTTTCCTATAACATGAGATGTGATATCCAACTCCTTCCCATTCCAATCCTGAGACCCTTCCTATAGCATGAGATGTGATATCTCAATGCTTATACCAAACCTGTGACCCTTCCTAAGGCCTGAGATGTCATATACAACTCCTTCCCATTCCAATCCTGAGACCCTTCCTGTAGCATGAGATGTGATATCTCAAGGCCTCTAATACCAAACCTGAGATCGTTCCTCTAACATGAAATGTGATATCCAACTCCTTCCCCTTCCAAACCTGAGAGCCTTCCTATAGCATGAGATATGATAGCCAAGTCCTTCCAATTCCAATCCTGAGACCCTTCCTATAACATGAAATGTGATATCCAACTCCTTCCCATTCCAACCTGAGACCCTTCCTATAGCATGAGATGGGATATCTCAATGCTTCTAATACCAAACCTGAGACTCTTCCTATAACATGAGATGGGATATCCAACTCCTTCCCATTCCAATCCTGAGACCCTTCCGATAGCAGAGATGTGATATCTCAATGCTTATACCAAACCTGAGACCCTTCCTATGGCCTGAGATGTGATATCCAACTGCTTCCCATTCCAATCCTGAGACCCTTCCTATAGCATGAGATGTGATATCTCAATGCTTATACCAAATCTGAGACCCTTCCTATAGCATGAGATGTGATATCCAACTCCTTCCCATTCCAATCCTGAGACACTTCCTATAGCATGAGGTGTGATGTCTCAATGCTTCTAATACCAAACCTGAGATCCTTCCTATAACATGAGATGTGATTTCCAAATCCTTCCCCTTCCAAACCTGAGACCCTCCCTTTAGCATGAGATGTGATATCCAACTCCTTCCCATTCCAATCCTGAGACCCTTCTGATAGCATGAGATGTGATATCTCAATGCCTCTAATACCAAACCTGAGATCCTACCTCTAACATGAAATGTGATATCCATCTCCTTCCCTTTCCAAACCTGAGACCCTGTCTATAGCATGAGATGTCATATACAACTCCTTCCCACTCCAATCCTGAGACCCTTCCTATAGCACGAGATGTGATATCTCAATGCTTATACCAAACCTGAGACCCTTCCTATAGCATGAGATGTGATATCCAACTCCTTCCCATTCCAATCCTGAGACCCTGCCTATAGCATGAGATGTGATATCCAACTCCTTCCCATTCCAATCCTGAGACCCTTCCTATAGCCTGAGATGTGATATCTCAATACCTCTAATACCAAACCTGAGATCCTTCCTCTAACATGAAATGTGATATCCAACTCCTTCCCTTTCCAAACCCGAGAGCCTATCTATAGCATGAGATGTGATATCCAAGTCCTTCCCATTCCAATCTTGAGACACTTCCGATAGCAGAGATGTGATATCTCAATGCTTATACCAAACCTGAGACCCTTCCTATAACATGAGATGTGATATCCAACGCCTTCCCGTTCCAAACCTGAGACCCTTCCTTTAGCATGAGATGTGATATCTCAATGCTTCTAATACCAAACCTGAGACCAGTCCTATAACATGAGATTGGATATTCAAATCCTTCCCCTTCCAAACCTGAGACCCTTCCTATAGCATGAGATGTGATATCCAACTTCTTCCCATTCCAATCCTGAGACCCTTCCTATAACATGAGATGTGATGTCTCAATGCTTCTAATACCAAACCTGAGACCCTTCCTATAACATGAGATGTGATATCCAACTCCTTCCCGTTTCAAACCTGAGACCCTTCCTATAGCATATGTGATATCCAACTCCTTCCCATTCCAAACATGAGACCCTTTCTATAGCAAGAATGTAATATCCAACTCCTTCTAATTCCAATCCTGAGACCATTCCTAGAGCATGAGATGTGATATCTCAATGCTTGTAATACCAAACCTGAGATCCTTCCTATGACATGAGATGTGATATCCAATTCCTCCCCATTCCAAACCTGAGAACCTTCCTACAGCATGCGATGTGATATCTCAATGCTTCTAATACCAAACCTGAGACCAGTCCTATAACATGAGATTGGATATCCAACTCCTTCCCCTTCCAAACCTGAGACCCTTCCTATAGCATGAGATGTGATATCCAACTTCTTCCCATTCCAATCCTGAGACCCTTCCTATAACATGAGATGTGATGTCTCAATGCTTCTAATACCAAACCTGAGATCTTTCCTATAACATGAGATGTGATATCCAACTCCTTCCCATTCCAATCCTGAGACCCTTCCTATAGCATGAGATGTGCTATCTCAATGCTTATACCAAACCTGAGACCCTTCCTAAAGCTTGAGATGTGATATCCAACTCCTTCCCATTCCAATCCTGAGACCCTTCCTATAACATGAAATGTGATATCCAACTCCTTCCCATTCCAACCTGAGACCCTTCCTATAGCATGAGATGTGATATCCCAATGCTTCTACCAAACCTGAGAACCATACTATGGCATGAGATGTGATATCAAACTCCTTCCCATTCCAATCCTGAGACTCTTCCTATAGCTTGAGATGTGATATCCAAATCCTTCCCATTCCAATTCTGAGACCCTTCCTATACCATGAGACTTGATATCTCAATGCTTCTAATGCCAAACCTGAGACCCGTCCTATAACATGAGATGTGATATCCAAATCTTTCCCCTTCCAAACCTTAGACCCTTCCTTTATCATGAGATGTGATATCCAACTCCTTCCCATTCCAATCCTGAGACCCTTCCGATATCATGAGATTTGTTATCTCAATGCTTCTAATATCAAAATTGAGACCCGTCCTATAACATGAGATGTGATATCCAAATCTTTCCCCTTCCAAACCTTAGACCCTTCCTTTATCATGAGATGGGATATCCAACTCCTTTCCATTCCAATCCTGAGACCCTTCCGATAGCAGAGATGTGATATCTCAATGCTTATACCAATCCTGAGAACCTTCCTATGGCCTGAGATGTCATATACAACTCCTTCCCAATCCAATCCTGAGACCCTTCCTATATCATGAGATGTGATATCTCAATGCTTATACCAAATCTGAGACCCTTCCTATAGCATGAGATGTGATATCCAACTCCTTCAAATTCCAATCCTGAGACCCTTCCTATAGCATGAGATGTGATGTCTCAATGCTTCTAATACCAAACCTGAGATCCTTCCTATAACATGAGATGTGATATCCAACTCCTTCCCATTCCAATCCTGAGACCCTTCCTATAGCATGAGATGTGATGTCTCAATGCTTCTAATACCAAACCTGAGAACCTTCCTACAGCATGCGATGTGATATCTCAATGCTTCTAATACCAAACCTGAGACCAGTCCTATAACATGAGATTGGATATCCAACTCCTTCCCCTTCCAAACCTGAGACCCTTCCTATAGCATGAGATGTGATATCCAACTTCTTCCCATTCCAATCCTGAGACCCTTCCTATAACATGAGATGTGATGTCTCAATGCTTCTAATACCAAACCTGAGATCTTTCCTATAACATGAGATGTAATATCCAACTCCTTCCCATTCCAATCCTGAGACCCTTCCTATAGCATGAGATGTGCTATCGCAATGCGTATACCAAACCTGAGACCCTCCCTTTAGCATGAGATGTGATATCCAACTCCTTCCCATTCCAATCCTGAGACCCTTCTGATAGCATGAGATGTGATATTTCAGTGCCTCTAATACCAAACCTGAGATCCTACCTCTAACATGAAATGTGATATCCATCTCCTTCCCTTTCCAAACCTGAGACCCTGCTTACAGCATGAGATGTGATATCCAAGTCCTTCCCATTACAATCCTGAGACCCTTCCTATAGCATGTGATGTGATATCTCAATGCTTATACAAAACCTGAGACCCTTCCTATGGCATGAAATGTCATATACAACTCCTTCCCATTCCAATCCTGAGACCCTTCCCATAGCATGAGATGTGATATCTCAATGCTTATACCAAATCTGAGACCCTTCCTATAGCATGAGATGTGATATCCAACTTCTTCCCATTCCAATCCTGAGACCCTTCCTATAACATGAGATGTGATGTCTCAATGCTTCTAATACCAAACCTGAGATCTTTCCTATAACATGAGATGTGATATCCAACTCCTTCCCATTCCAATCCTGAGACCCTTCCTATAGCATGAGATGTGATATCACAATGCTTATACCAAACCTGAAACCGTTCCTATAGCTTGAGATGTGATATCCAACTCCTTCCCATTCCAATCCTGAGACCCTTCCTATAGCATGAGATGTGATATCTCAAGGCCTCTAATACCAAACCTGAGATCGTTCCTCTAACATGAAATGTGATATCCAACTCCTTCCCCTTCCAAACCTGAGAGCCTTCCTATAGCATGAGATATGATAGCCAAGTCCTTCCAATTCAAATCCTGAGACCCTTCCTATAACATGAAATGTGATATCCAACTCCTTCCCATTCCAACCTGAGACCCTTCCTATAGCATGAGATGGGATATCTCAATGCTTCTAATACCAAACCTGAGACTCTTCCTATAACATGAGATGTGATATCCAACTCCTTCCCATTCCAATCCTGAGACCCTTCCGATAGCAGAGATGTGATATCTCAATGCTTATACCAAACCTGAGACCCTTCCTATGGCCTGAGATGTGATATCCAACTGCTTCCCATTCCAATCCTGAGACCCTTCCTATAGCATGAGATGTGGTATCTCAATGCTTATACCAAATCTGAGACCCTTCCTATAGCATGAGATGTGATATCCAACTTCTTCCCATTCCAATCCTGAGACCCTTCCTATAACATGAGATGTGATGTCTCAATGCTTCTAATACCAAACCTGAGATCTTTCCTATAACATGAGATGTGATATCCAACTCCTTCCCATTCCAATCCTGAGACCCTTCCTATAGCATGAGATGTGATATCTCAATGCTTATACCAAACCTGAGACCCTTCCTAAGGCCTGAGATGTCATATACAACTCCTTCCCATTCCAATCCTGAGACCCTTCCTATAGCATGAGATGTGATATCTCAAGGCCTCTAATACCAAACCTGAGATGGTTCCTCTAACATGAAATGTGATATCCAACTCCTTCCCCTTCCAAACCTGAGAGCCTTCCTATAGCATGAGATATGATAGCCAAGTCCTTCCAATTCCAATCCTGAGACCCTTCCTATAACATGAAATGTGATATCCAACTCCTTCCCATTCCAACCTGAGACCCTTCCTATAGCATGAGATGGGATATCTCAATGCTTCTAATACCAAACCTGAGACTCTTCCTATAACATGAGATGGGATATCCAACTCCTTCCCATTCCAATCCTGAGACCCTTCCGATAACAGAGATGTGATATCTCAATGCTTATACCAAACCTGAGATCCTTCCTATGGCCTGAGATGTGATATCCAACTGCTTCCCATTCCAATCCTGAGACCCTTCCTATAGCATGAGATGTGATATCTAAATGCTTATACCAAATCTGAGACCCTTCCTATAGCATGAGATGTGATATCCAACTCCTTCCCATTCCAATCCTGAGACCCTTCCTATAGCATGAGATGTGATGTCTCAATGCTTCTAATACCAAACCTGAGATCCTTCCTATAACATGAGATGTGATTTCCAAATCCTTCCCCTTCCAAACCTGAGACCCTCCCTTTAGCATGAGATGTGATATCCAACTGCTTCCCATTCCAATCCTGAGACCCTTCTGATAGCATGAGATGTGATATCTCAATGCCTCTAATACCAAACCTGAGATCCTACCTCTAACATGAAATGTGATATCCATCTCCTTCCCTTTCCAAACCTGAGACCCTGTCTATAGCATGAGATGTCATATACAACTTCTTCCCATTCCAATCCTGAGACCCTTCCTATAACATGAGATGTGATGTCTCAATGCTTCTAATACCAAACCTGAGATCTTTCCTATAACATGAGATGTGATATCCAACTCCTTCTCATTCCAATCCTGAGACCCTTCCTATAGCATGAGATGTGCTATCTCAATGCTTATACCAAACCTGAGACCCTTCCTAAAGCTTGAGATGTGATATCCAACTCCTTCCCATTCCAATCCTGAGACCCTTCCTATAACATGAAATGTGATATCCAACTCCTTCCCATTCCAACCTGAGACCCTTCCTATAGCATGAGATGGGATATCCAACTCCTTCCAAATCCAATACTGATACCCTTCCAATAGCATGAGATGTGATATCCCAATGCTTCTACCAAACCTGAGAACCATACTATGGCATGAGATGTGATATCAAACTCCTTCCCATTCCAATCCTGAGACTCTTCCTATAGCTTGAGATGTGATATCCAAATCCTTCCCATTCCAATTCTGAGACCCTTCCTATACCATGAGACTTGATATCTCAATGCTTCTAATACCAAACCTGAGACCCATCCTATAACATGAGATGTGATATCCAAATCTTTCCCCTTCCAAACCTTAGACCCTTCCTTTATCATGAGATGTGATATCCAACTCCTTCCCATTCCAATCCTGAGACCCTTCCGATATCATGAGATTTGTTATCTCAATGCTTCTAATATCAAAATTGAGACCCGTCCTATAACATGAGATGTGATATCCAAATCTTTCCCCTTCCAAACCTTAGACCCTTCCTTTATCATGAGATGGGATATCCAACTCCTTTCCATTCCAATCCTGAGACCCTTCCGATAGCAGAGATGTGATATCTCAATGCTTATACCAATCCTGAGACCCTTCCTATGGCCTGAGATGTCATATACAACTCCTTCCCAATCCAATCCTGAGACCCTTCCTATAACATGAGATGTGATATACAACTCCTTCCCAATCCAATCCTGAGATCCTTCCTATAACATGAGATGTGATATCCAACTCCTTCCCATTCCAATCCTGAGACCCTTCCTATAGCATGAGATGTGATGTCTCAATGCTTCTAATACCAAACCTGAGAACCTTCCTACAGCATGCGATGTGATATCTCAATGCTTCTAATACCAAACCTGAGACCCGTCCTATAACATGAGATTGGATATCCAACTCCTTCCCCTTCCAAACCTGAGACCCTTCCTATAGCATGAGATGTGATATCCAACTTCTTCCCATTCCAATCCTGAGACCCTTCCTATAACATGAGATGTGATGTCTCAATGCTTCTAATACCAAACCTGAGATCTTTCCTATAACATGAGATGTAATATCCAACTCCTTCCCATTCCAATCCTGAGACCCTTCCTATAGCATGAGATGTGCTATCGCAATGCTTATACCAAACCTGAGACACTTCCTAAAGCTTGAGATGTGATATCCAACTCCTTCCCATTCCAATCCTGAGACCCTTCCTATAGCATGATATGTGATATCTCAATGCCTCTAATACCAAACCTGAGATCCTTCCTCTAACATGAAATGTGATATCGAACTCCTTCCCTTTCCAAACCTGAGAGCCTACCTATAGCATGAGATGTGATATCCAAGTCCTTCCCATTCCAATCCTTAGACCCTTCCTACAGCATGCAATATGATATCTCAATGATTCTAATAACAAACCTGAGACTCGTCCTATAACATGAGATGGGATATCCAACACCTTCCCATTCCAATCCTGAGACACTTCCGATAGCAGAGATGTGATATCTCAATGCTTATAACAAACCTGAGACCCTTCCTATAACATGAGATGTGATGTCTCAATGCTTCTAATACCAAACCTGAGATCTTTCCTATAACATGAGATGTAATATCCAACTCCTTCCCATTCCAATCCTGAGACCCTTCCTATAGCATGAGATGTTATATCTCAATGCTTATACCAAACCTGAGACCCTTCCTATAGCTTGAGATGTGATATCCAACTCCTTCCCATTCCAATCCTGAGACCCTTCCTATAGCATGAGATGTGATATCTCAAGGCCTCTAATACCAAACCTGAGATCCTTCCTCTAACATGAAATGTGATATCCAACTCCTTCCCCTTCCAAACCTGAGAGCCTTCCTATAGCATGAGATATGATATCCAAGTCCTTCCCATCCAATCCTGAGACCCTTCCTATAACATGAAATGTGATATCCAACTCCTTCCCATTCCAACCTGAGACCCTTACTATAGCATGAGATGGGATATCCAACTCCTTCCAAATCCAATACTGATACCCTTCCGATAGCATGAGATGTGATATCCCAATGCTTCTACCAAACCTGAGACCCATACTATGGCATGAGATGTGATATCAAACCCCTTCCCATTCCAATCCTGAGACCCTACCTATAGCTTGAGATGTGATATCCAACTCCTTCCCATTCCAATTCTGAGACCCTTCCTATACCATGAGACTTGATATCTCAATGCTTCTAATACAAAACCTGAGACCCGTCCTATAACATGAGATGTGATTTCCAAATCCTTCCCCTTCCAAACCTTAGACCCTTCCTTTATCATGAGATGTGATATCCAATTCCTTCCCATTCCAATCCTGAGACCCTTCCGATATCATGAGATTTGTTATCTCAATACTTCTAATATCAAACTTGAGACCCTCCCTATAGCATGAGATGTGACATCCAAGTCCTCCCCATTCCAATCCTGAGACTCTTCCTATAGCATGAGATGTGATATCTCAATGCTTCTAATACCAAACCTGAGACCCTTCCTATAACATGAGATGGGATATCCAACTCCTTCCCATTCCAATCCTGAGACCCTTCCGATAGCAGAGATGTGATATCTCAATGCTTATACCAAACCTGAGACCCTTCCTATGGCCTGATTTGTCATATACAACTCCTTCCCATTCCAATCCTGAGACCCTTCCTATAGCATGAGATGTGATATCTCAATGCTTATACCAAATCCGAGACCGTTCCTATAGCATGAGATGTGATATCCAACTCCTTCCCATTCCAATCCTGAGACCCTTCCTATAGCATGAGATGTGATGTCTCAATGCTTCTAATACCAAACCTGAGATCCTTCCTATAACATGAGATGTGATATCCAACCCCTTCCCATTCCAATCCTGAGACCCTTATGATAGCATGAGATGTGATATCTCAATGCCTCTAATACCAAACCTGAGATACTTCTGATAGCATGAGATGTGATATCTCAATGCTTCTAGTACCAAACCTGAGATCCTTCCTATAACATCAGATGTGATTTCCAAATCCTTCCACTTCCAAACCTGAGACCCTCCCTTTAGCATGAGATGTGATATCCAACTCCTTCCCATTCCAATCCTGAGACCCTTCTGATAGCATGAGATGTGATATTTCAATGCCTCTAATACCAAACCTGAGATCCTACCTCTAACATGAAATGTGATATCCATCTCCTTCCCTTTCCAAACCTGAGACCCTGCCTATAGCATGAGATGTGATATCAAAAGTCCTTCCCATTCCAATCCTGAGACCCTTCATATAGCATGTGATGTGATATCTCAATGCTTATACCAAACCTGAGACCCTTCCTATGGCATGAGATGTCATATACAACTCCTTCCCATTCCAATCCTGAGACCCTTCCTATAGCATGAGATGTGATATCTCAATGCTAATACCAAACCTGAGACCCTTCCTATAGCATGAGATGTGATATCCAACTTCTTCCCATTCCAATCCTGAGACTCTTCCTATAACATGAGATGTGATGTCTCAATGCTTCTAATACCAAACCTGAGACCCTTACTATAACATGAGATGGGATATCCAACTCCTTCCCATTCCAATCCTGAGACCCTTCCGATAGTAGAGATGTGATATCTCAATGCTTATACCAAACCTGAGACCCTTCCTATGGCCTGAGATGTCATATACAACTCCTTCCCATTCCAATCCTGAGACCGTTCCTATAGCATGAGATGTGATATCTCAATGCTTATACCAAATCTGAGACCCTTCCTATAGCATGAGATGTGATATCCAACTCCTTCCCATTCCAATCCTGAGACCCTTCCTATAGCATGAGATGCGATGTCTCAATGCTTCTAATACCAAACCTGAGATCCTTCCTATAACATGAGATGTGATATCCAACTCCTTCCCATTCCAATCCTGAGACCCTTATGATAGCATGAGATGTGATATCTCAATGCCTCTAATACCAAACCTGAGATACTTCCGATAGCATGAGATGTGATATCTCAATGCTTCTAATACCAAACCTGAGATCCTTCCTATAACATGAGATGTGATTTCCAAATCCTTCCCCTTCCAAACCTGAGACCCTCCCTTTAGCATGAGATGTGATATCCAACTCCTTCCCATTCCAATCCTGAGACCCTTCTGATAGCATGAGATGTGATATTTCAGTGCCTCTAATACCAAACCTGAGATCCTACCTCTAACATGAAATGTGATATCCATCTCCTTCCCTTTCCAAACCTGAGACCCTGCTTATAGCATGAGATGTGATATCCAAGTCCTTCCCATTACAATCCTGAGACCCTTCCTATAGCATGTGATGTGATATCTCAATGCTTATACCAAACCTGAGACCCTTCCTATGGCATGAGATGTCATATACAACTCCTTCCCATTCCAATCCTGAGACCCTTCCTATAGCATGAGATGTGATATCTCAATGCTTATACCAAACCTGAGACCCTTCCTATAACATGAGATGTGATATCCAACTTCTTCCCATTCCAATCCTGAGACCCTTCCTATAGCATGAGATGTGATATCACAATGCTTATACCAAACCTGAGACCGTTCCTATAGCTTGAGATGTGATATCCAACTCCTTCCCATTCCAATCCTGAGACCCTTCCTATAGCATGAGATGTGATATCTCAAGGCCTCTAATACCAAACCTGAGATCGTTCCTCTAACATGAAATGTGATATCCAACTCCTTCCCCTTCCAAACCTGAGAGCCTTCCTATAGCATGAGATATGATAGCCAAGTCCTTCCAATTCCAATCCTGAGACCCTTCCTATAACATGAAATGTGATATCCAACTCCTTCCCATTCCAACCTGAGACCCTACCTATAGCATGAGATGGGATATCTCAATGCTTCTAATACCAAACCTGAGACTCTTCCTATAACATGAGATGGGATATCCAACTCCTTCCCATTCCAATCCTGAGACCCTTCCGATAGCAGAGATGTGATATCTCAATGCTTGTACCAAACCTGAGACCCTTCCTATGGCCTGAGATGTGATATCCAACTGCTTCCCATTCCAATCCTGAGACCCTTCCTATAGCATGAGATGTGATATCTCAATGCTTATACCAAATCTGAGACCCTTCCTATAGCATGAGATGTGATATCCAACTTCTTCCCATTCCAATCCTGAGACCCTTCCTATAACATGAGATGTGATGTCTCAATGCTTCTAATACCAAACCTGAGATCTTTCCTATAACATGAGATGTGATATCCAACTCCTTCCCATTCCAATCCTGAGACCCTTCCTATAGCATGAGATGTGATATCTCAATGCTTATACCAAACCTGAGACCCTTCCTAAGGCCTGAGATGTCATATACAACTCCTTCCCATTCCAATCCTGAGACCCTTCCTATAGCATGAGATGTGATATCTCAAGGCCTCTAATACCAAACCTGAGATCGTTCCTCTAACATGAAATGTGATATCCAACTCCTTCCCCTTCCAAACCTGAGAGCCTTCCTATAGCATGAGATATGATAGCCAAGTCCTTCCAATTCCAATCCTGAGACCCTTCCTATAACATGAAATGTGATATCCAACTCCTTCCCATTCCAACCTGAGACCCTTCCTATAGCATGAGATGGGATATCTCAATGCTTCTAATACCAAACCTGAGACTCTTCCTATAACATGAGATGGGATATCCAACTCCTTCCCATTCCAATCCTGAGACCCTTCCGATAGCAGAGATGTGATATCTCAATGCTTATACCAAACCTGAGACCCTTCCTATGGCCTGAGATGTGATATCCAACTGCTTCCCATTCCAATCCTGAGACCCTTCCTATAGCATGAGATGTGATATCTCAATGCTTATACCAAATCTGAGACCCTTCCTATAGCATGAGATGTGATATCCAACTCCTTCCCATTCCAATCCTGAGACCCTTCCTATAGCATGAGATGTGATGTCTCAATGCTTCTAATACCAAACCTGAGATCCTTCCTATAACATGAGATGTGATTTCCAAATCCTTCCCCTTCCAAACCTGAGACCCTCCCTTTAGCATGAGATGTGATATCCAACTCCTTCCCATTCCAATCCTGAGACCCTTCTGATAGCATGAGATGTGATATCTCAATGCCTCTAATACCAAACCTGAGATCCTACCTCTAACATGAAATGTGATATCCATCTACTTCCCTTTCCAAACCTGAGACCCTGTCTATAGCATGCGATGTCATATACAACTCCTTCCCATTCCAATCCTGAGACCCTTCCTATAGCACGAGATGTGATATCTCAATGCTTATACCAAACCTGAGACCCTTCCTATAGCATGAGATGTGATATCCAACTCCTTCCCATTCCAATCCTGAGACCCTGCCTATAGCATGAGATGTGATATCCAACTCCTTCCCATTCCAATCCTGAGACCCTTCCTATAGCCTGAGATGTGATATCTCAATGCCTCTAATACCAAACCTGAGATCCTTCCTCTAACATGAAATGTGATATCCAACTCCTTCCCTTTCCAAACCTGAGAGCCTATCTATAGCATGAGATGTGATATCCAAGTCCTTCCCATTCCAATCTTGAGACACTTCCGATAGCAGAGATGTGATATCTCAATGCTTATACCAAACCTGAGACCCTTCCTATACCATGAGATGTGATATCCAACTCCTTCCCGTTCCAAACCTGAGACCCTTCCTTTAGCATGAGATGTGATATCTCAATGCTTCTTATACCAAACCTGAGACCAGTCCTATAACATGAGATTGGATATCCAACTCCTTCCCCTTCCAAACCTGAGACCCTTCCTATAGCATGAGATGTGATATCCAACTTCTTCCCATTCCAATCCTGAGACCCTTCCTATAACATGAGATGTGATGTCTCAATGCTTCTAATACCAAACCTGAGACCCTTCCTATAACATGAGATGTGATATCCAACTCCTTCCCGTTTCAAACCTGAGACCCTTCCTATAGCATATGTGATATCCAACTCCTTCCCATTCCAAACATGAGACCCTTCCTATAGCAAGAATGTAATATCCAACTCCTTCCAATTCCAATCCTGAGACCATTCCTATAGCATGAGATGTGATATCTCAATGCTTGTAATACCAAACCTGAGATCCTTCCTATGACATGAGATGTGATATCCAATTCCTCCCCATTCCAAACCTGAGAACCTTCCTACAGCATGCGATGTGATATCTCAATGCTTCTAATACCAAACCTGAGACCAGTCCTATAACATGAGATTGGATATCCAACTCCTTCCCCTTCCAAACCTGAGACCCTTCCTATAGCATGAGATGTGATATCCAACTTCTTCCCATTCCAATCCTGAGACCCTTCCTATAACATGAGATGTGATGTCTCAATGCTTCTAATACCAAACCTGAGATCTTTCCTATAACATGAGATGTGATATCCAACTCCTTCCCATTCCAATCCTGAGACCCTTCCTATAGCATGAGATGTGCTATCTCAATGCTTATACCAAACCTGAGACCCTTCCTAAAGCTTGAGATGTGATATCCAACTCCTTCCCATTCCAATCCTGAGACCCTTCCTATAACATGAAATGTGATATCCAACTCCTTCCCATTCCAACCTGAGACCCTTCCTATAGCATGAGATGGGATATCCAACTCCTTCCAAATCCAATACTGATACCCTTCCAATAGCATGAGATGTGATATCCCAATGCTTCTACCAAACCTGAGAACCATACTATGGCATGAGATGTGATATCAAACTCCTTCCCATTCCAATCCTGAGACTCTTCCTATAGCTTGAGATGTGATATCCAAATCCTTCCCATTCCAATTCTGAGACCCTTCCTATACCATGAGACTTGATATCTCAATGCTTCTAATACCAAACCTGAGACCCGTCCTATAACATGAGATGTGATATCCAAATCTTTCCCCTTCCAAACCTTAGACCCTTCCTTTATCATGAGATGGGATATCCAACTCCTTCCCATTCCAATCCTGAGACCCTTCCGATAGCAGAGATGTGATATCTCAATGCTTATACCAATCCTGAGACCCTTCCTATGGCCTGAGATGTCATATACAACTCCTTCCCAATCCAATCCTGAGACCCTTCCTATAACATGAGATGTGATATCCAAATCTTTCCCCTTCCAAACCTTAGACCCTTCCTTTATCATGAGATGTGATATCCAACTCCTTCCCATTCCAATCCTGAGACCCTTCCGATATCATGAGATTTGTTATCTAAATGCTTCTAATATCAAAATTGAGACCCGTCCTATAACATGAGATGTGATATCCAAATCTTTCCCCTTCCAAACCTTAGACCCTTCCTTTATCATGAGATGGGATATCCAACTCCTTCCCATTCCAATCCTGAGACCCTTCCGATAGCAGAGATGTGATATCTCAATGCTTATACCAATCCTGAGACCCTTCCTATGGCCTGAGATGTCATATACAACTCCTTCCCAATCCAATCCTGAGACCCTTCCTATATCATGAGATGTGATATCTCAATGCTTATACCAAATCTGAGACCCTTCCTATAGCATGAGATGTGATATCCAACTCCTTCAAATTCCAATCCTGAGCCCCTTCCTATAGCATGAGATGTGATGTCTCAATGCTTCTAATACCAAACCTGAGATCCTTCCTATAACATGAGATGTGATATCCAACTCCTTCCCATTCCAATCCTGAGACCCTTCCTATATCATGAGATGTGATGTCTCAATGCTTCTAATACCAAACCTGAGAACCTTCCTACAGCATGCGATGTGATATCTCAATGCTTCTAATACCAAACCTGAGACCAGTCCTATAACATGAGATTGGATATCCAACTCCTTCCCCTTCCAAACCTGAGACCCTTCCTATAGCATGAGATGTGATATCCAACGTCTTCCCATTCCAATCCTGAGACCCTTCCTATAACATGAGATGTGATGTCTCAATGCTTCTAATACCAAACCTGAGATCTTTCCTATAACATGAGATGTAATATCCAACTCCTTCCCATTCCAATCCTGAGACCCTTCCTATAGCATGAGATGTGCTATCGCAATGCTTATACCAAACCTGAGACCCTTCCTAAAGCTTGAGATGTGATATCCAACTCCTTCCCATTCCAATCCTGAGACCCTTCCTATAGCATGATATGTGATATCTCAATGCCTCTAATACCAAACCTGAGATCCTTCCTCTAACATGAAATGTGATATCGAACTCCTTCCCTTTCCAAACCTGAGAGCCTACCTATAGCATGAGATGTGATATCCAAGTCCTTCCCATTCCAATCCTTAGACCCTTCCTACAGCATGCGATGTGATATCTCAATGATTCTAATACCAAACCAGAGACTCTTACTATAACATGAGATGTGATATCCAACTCCTTCCCATTCCAATCCTGAGACCCTTCCGATATCAAGAGATTTGTTATCTCAATGCTTCTAATATCAAAATCCTTCCCATTCCAATTCTGAGACCCTTCCTATACCATGAGACTTGATATCTCAATGCTTCTAATACCAAACCTGAGACCCGTCCTATAACATGAGATGTGATATCCAAATCTTTCCCCTTCCAAACCTTAGACCCTTCCTTCATCATGAGATGTGATATCCAACTCCTTCCCATTCCAATCCTGAGACCCTTCCGATATCATGAGATTTGTTATCTCAATGCTTCTAATATCAAAATTGAGACCCGTCCTATAACATGAGATGTGATATCCAAATCTTTCCCCTTCCAAACCTTAGACCCTTCCTTTATCATGAGATGGGATATCCAACTCCTTCCCATTCCAATCCTGAGACCCTTCCGATAGCAGAGATGTGATATCTCAATGCTTATACCAATCCTGAGAACCTTCCTATGGCCTGAGATGTCATATACAACTCCTTCCGAATCCAATCCTGAGACCCTTCCTATAGCATGAGATGTGATATCCAACTCCTTCCCATTCCAATCCTGAGACCCATCCTATAGCATGAGATGTGATGTCTCAATGCTTCTAATACCAAACCTGAGAACCTTCCTACAGCATGCGATGTGATATCTCAATGCTTCTAATACCAAACCTGAGACCAGTCCTATAACATGAGATTGGATATCCAACTCCTTCCCCTTCCAAACCTGAGACCCTTCCTATAGCATGAGATGTGATATCCAACTTCTTCCCATTCCAATCCTGAGACCGTTCCTATAACATGAGATGTGATGTCTCAATGCTTCTAATACCAAACCTGAGAACCTTCCTATAACATGAGATGGAATATCCAACTCCTTCCCATTCCAATCCTGAGACCCTTCCTATAGCATGAGATGTGCTATCTCAATGCTTATACCAAACCTGAGACCCTTCCTAAAGCTTGAGATGTGATATCCAACTCCTTCCCATTCCAATCCTGAGACCCTTCCTATAGCATGATATGTGATATCCCAAGGCCTCTAATACCAAACCTGAGATCCTTCCTCTAACATGAAATGTGATATCCAACTCCTTCCCCTTCCAAACCTGAGAGCCTTCCTATAGCATGAGATATGATATCCAAGTCCTTCCCATTCCAATCCTGAGACCCTTCCTATAACATGAAATGTGATATCCAACTCCTTCCCATTCCAACCTGAGACCCTTCCTATAGCATGAGATGGGATATCCAACTCCTTCCAAATCCAATACTGATACCCTTCCAATAGCATGAGATGTGATATCCCAATGCTTCTACCAAACCTGAGACCCATACTATGGCATGAGATGTGATATCAAACTCCTTCCCATTCCAATCTTGAGACTCTTCCTATAGCTTGAGATGTGATATCCAACTCCCTCCCATTCCAATTCTGAGACCGTTCCTATGCCATGAGACTTGATATCTCAATGCTTCTAATACCAAACCTGAGACCCGTCCTATAACATGAGATGTGATATCCAAATCTTTCCCCTTCCAAACCTTAGACCCTTCCTTTATCATGAGATGTGATATCCAACTCCTTCCCATTCCAATCGTGAGACCCTTCCGATATCATGAGATTTGTTATCTCAATGCTTCTAATATCAAACTTGAGACCCTCCCTATAGCATGAGATGTGACATCCAAGTCCTCCCCATTCCAATCCTGAGACCCTTCCTATAGCATGAGATGTGATATCCAACTCCTTCCCATTCCAACCTGAGAACCTTCCTATAGCATGAGATGGGATATCCAACTTCTTCCAAATCCAATACTGATACCCTTCCGATAGCATGAGATGGGATATCCAACTTCTTCCAAATCCAATACTGATACCCTTCCGATAGCATGAGATGTGATATCCCAATGCTTCTACCAAACCTGAGACCCATACTATGGCATGAGATGTGATATCAAACTCCTTCCCATTCCAATCCTGAGACCCTTCCTATAGCTTGAGGTGTGATATCCAACTCCTTCCCATTCCAATTCTGAGACCCTTCTTATACCATGAGACTTGATATCTCAATGCTTCTAATACCAAACCTGAGACCCGTCCTATAACATGAGATGTGATATCAAAATCCTTCCCCTTCCAAACCTTAGACCCTTCCTTTATCATGAGATGTGGTATCCAACTCCTTCCCATTCCAATCCTGAGACCCTTCTGATATCAAGAGATTTGTTATCTCAATGCTTCTAATATCAAACTTGAGAACCTCCCTATAGCATGAGATGTGACATCCAAGTCCTTCCCATTCCAATCCTGAGACCCTTCCTATAGCATGAGATGTGATATCTCTATGCTTCTAATACCAAACCTGAGACCCTTCCTATAACATGAGATGGGATATCCAACTCCTTCCCATTCCAATCCTGAGACCCTTCCGATAGCAGAGATGTGATATCTCAATGCTTATACCAAACATGAGACCCTTCCTATGGCCTGAGATGTCATATACAACTCCTTCCCATTCCAATCCTGAGACCCTTCCTTTAGCATGAGATGTGATATCTCAATGCTTATACCAAATCTGAGACCCTTCCTATAGCATGAGATGTGATATCCAAATCCTTCCCATTCCAATCCTGAGACCCTTCCTATAGCATGAGATGTGATATCTCAATGCTTATATCAAACCTGAGAGCCTACCTATAGCATGAGATGTGATATCCAAGTCCATCCCATTCCAATCCTTAGACCCTTCCTACAGCATGCGATGTGATATCTCAATGATTCTAATACCAAACCAGAGACTCTTACTATAACATGAGATGGGATATCCAACTCCTTCCCATTCCAATCCTGAGCCGCTTCCGATAGCAGAGATGTGATATCTCAATGCTTATAACAAACCTGAGACCCTTCCTATAACATGAGATGTGATATCCAACTCCTTCCCGTTCCAAACCTGAGACACTAACTATAGCATATGTGATATCCAACTCATTCCCATTCCAAACATGAGACCCTTCCTATAGCAAGAAAGTAATATCCAACTCCTACCCATTCCAATCCTGAGACCCTTCCTATAGCAAGAGATGTGATATCCAAATCCTTCCCATTCCAATCCTGAGACCCTTCCTATAACATGAGATGTGATATCCAACTCCTTCCCATTCCAACCTGAGACACTTCCTATAGCATGAGAAGGGATATCCAACTCCTTCCCAATCCAATCCTGAGACCCTTCCGATAGCAGAGATGTGATATCTCAATGCTTATACCAAACCTGAGACCCTTCCTATGGCATGAGATGTGATATTCAACTCCTTGCCATTCAAATCCTGAGACCCTTCCTATAGCATGAGAAGGGATATCCAACTCCTTCCCAATCCAATCCTGAGACCCTTCCGATAGCAGAGACGTGATATCTCAATGCTTCTACCAAACCTGAGACCCTTCCTTTAGCATGAGATGTGATATCCAAATCCTTCACATTCCAATCCTGAGACCCTTCCTATAGCATGAGATGTGATATCTCAATGCTTCTAATACCAAACCTGAGATCCTTCCTATAACATGAGATGTGATATCCAATTCCTTCCCATTCCAAACCTGAGACCCTTCCTATTGGATGAGATGTGATATCCAACTCCTTCCCATTCCAACCCTGAGACCCTTCCTATAGCATGAGATGTGATGTCTCAATGCTTCTAATACCAAACCTGAGATCCTTCCTATAACATGAGATGTGATATCCAACTCCTTCCATTCCAATCCTGAGACCCGTCCTATAGCATGAGATGTGATATCTCAATGCTTATACCAAACCTGAGACACTTCCTATAGCATGAGATGTGATATCCAACTGCTTCTAATACCAAACCTGAGATCCTTCCTCTAACATGAAATGTGATATCCAACTCCTTCCCTTTCCAAACCTAAGAGCCTATCTATAGCATGAGATGTGATATCCAAGTGCTTCCCATTCCAACCCTTAGACCCTTCCTACAGTATGCAATATGATATCTCAATGATTCTAATAACAAACCTGAGACCCGTCCTATAACATGAGATGGGATATCCAACTCCTTCCCATTCCAATCCTGAGACACTTCCGATAGCAGAGATGTGATATCTCAATGCTTATACCAAACCTGAGACCCTTCCTATAACATGAGATGTGATATCCAAATCCTTCCCGTTCCAAACCTGAGACCCTTCCTTTAGCATGAGATGTGATATCCAGCTCCTTCCCATTCCAATCCTGAGACACTTCCGATAGCATGAGATGTGATATCTCAATGCTTCTAATATCAAAACTGAGACCCTCCCTATAGCATGATATGTGATATCTAAGTCCTTCCCATTCCAATCCTGAGACCCTTCCTATAGCATGAGATATGATATCTCAATACTTCTAATACCAAACGTGAGATCCTTCCGATAACATGAGATGTGATATCCAAATCCTTCCCCTTCCAAACCTGAGACCCTCCCTTTAGCATGAGATGTGATATCCAACTCCTTCCCATTCCAATCCTGAGACCCTTCTGATAGCATGAGATGTGATATCTCAATGCTTCTAATACCAAACCTGAGATCCTTCCGATAGCATGAGATGTGATATCTCAATGGTTCTAATACCAAACCTGAGATCCTTCCTATAACATGAGATGTGATATCCAAATCCTTCCCCTTCCAAACCTGAGACCCTCCCTTTAGCATGAGATGTGATATCCAACTCCTTCCCATTCCAATCCTGAGACCCTTCCTATAGCATGAGATGTGATATCTCAATGCTTCTAATACCAAACCTGAGATCCTTCCTCTAACATGAAATGTGATATCCAAATCCTTCCCTTTCCAAACCTAAGAGCCTATCTATAGCATGAGATGTGATATCCAAGTCCTTCCCATTCCAACCCTTAGACCCTTCCTACAGCATGCAATATGATATCTCAATGATTCTAATAACAAACCTGAGACCCGTCCTATAACATGAGATGGGATATCCAACTCCTTCCCATTCCAATCCTGAGACACTTCCGATAGCAGAGATGTGATATCTCAATGCTTATACCAAACCTGAGACCCTTCCTATAACATGAGATGTGATATCCAAATCCTTCCCGTTCCAAACCTGAGACCCTCCCTATAGCATGATATGTGATATCTAAGTCCTTCCCATTCCAATCCTGAGAACCTTCCTATAGCATGAGATATGATATCTCAATACTTCTAATACCAAACGTGAGATCCTTCCGATAACATGAGATGTGATATCCAAATCCTTCCCCTTCCAAACCTGAGACCCTCCCTTTAGCATGAGATGTGATATCCAACTCCTTCCCATTCCAATCCTGAGACCCTTCTGATAGCATGAGATGTGATATCTCAATGCTTCTAATACCAAACCTGAGATCCTTCCGATACCATGAGATGTGATATCTCAATGGTTCTAATACCAAACCTGAGATCCTTCCTATAACATGAGATGTGATATCCAAATCCTTCCCCTTCCAAACCTGAGACCCTCCCTTTAGCATGAGATGTGATATCCAACTCCTTCCCATTCCATTCCTGAGACCCTTCTGATAGCATGAGATGTGATATCTCAATGCCTCTAATACCAAACCTGAGATCCTACCTCTAACATGAAATGTGATATCCAACTATTTCCCCTTCCAAACCTGAGAGCCTTCCTATAGCATGAGATGTGATATCCAAGTCCTTCCCATTCCAATCCTGAGACCCTTCCTATAGCTTGAGATGTGATATCCAACTCCTTCCCATTCCAATTCTGAGACCCTTCCTATACTCTGAGACTTGATATCTCAATGCTTCTAATACCAAACCTGAGACCCGTAATATAACATGAGATGTGATATCCAAATCCTTCCCCTTCCAAACCTTAGACCCTTCCTTTATCATGAGATGTGATATCCAACTCCTTCCCATTCCAATCCTGAGACCCTTCCGATATTATGAGATGTGATATCTCAAAGCTTCTAATATCAAACTTGAGACCCTCCCTATAGCATGAGATGTGATATCCAAGTCCTTCCCATTCCAATCCTGAGACCCTTCCTATAGCATGAGATGTGATATCTCAATGCTTCTAATACCAAACCTGAGACCCTTCCTATAACATGAGATGGGAATATCCAACTCCTTCCCATTCCAATCCTGAGACCCTTCCGATAGCAGAGATGTGATATCTCAATGCTTATACCAAACCTGAGACCCTTCCTATGGCATGAGATGTGATATCCAACTCCTTGCCATTCAAATCCTGAGACCCTTCCTATAGCATGAGAAGGGATATCCAACTCCTTGCCATTCAAATCCTGAGACCCTTCCTATAGCATGAGATGTGATATCTCAATGCTTCTAATACCAAACCTGAGATCCTTCCTATAACATGAGATGTGATATCCAATTCCTTCCCATTCCAAACCTGAGACCCTTCCTATTGGATGAGATGTGATATCCAACTCCTTCCCATTCCAACCCTGAGACCCTTCCTATAGCATGAGATGTGATGTCTCAATGCTTCTAATACCAAACCTGAGATCATTCCTATAACATGAGATGTGATATCCAACTCCTTCCATTCCAATCCTGAGACCCGTCCTATAGCATGAGATGTGATATCTCAATGCTTATACCAAACCTGAGACCCTTCCTATAGCATGAGATGTGATATCCAACTACTTCCCATTCCAATCCTGAGACCCTTCCTATAGCATGAGATGTGATATCTCAATGCTTCTAATACCAAACCTGAGATCCTTCCTCTAACATGAAATGTGATATCCAACTCCTTCCCTTTCCAAACCTAAGAGCCTATCTATAGCATGAGATGTGATATCCAAGTCCTTCCCGTTCCAATCCTTAGACCCTTCCTACAGCATGCAATATGATATCTCAATGATTCTAATAACAAACCTGAGACCTGTCCTATAGCATGAGATATGATATCCAAGTCCTTCCCATTCCAATCCTGAGACCCTTCCTATAACATGAAATGTGATATCCAACTCCTTCCCATTCCAACCTGAGACCCTTCCTATAGCATGAGATGGGATATCCAACTTCTTCCAAATCCAATACTGATACCCTTCCGATAGCATGAGATGTGATATCCCAATGCTTCTACCAAACCTGAGACCCATACTATGGCATGAGATGTGATATCAAACTCCTTCCCATTCCAATCCTGAGACCCTTCCTATAGCTTGAGGTGTGATATCCAACTCCTTCCCATTCCAATTCTGAGACCCTTCTTATACCATGAGACTTGATATCTCAATGCTTCTAATACCAAACCTGAGACCCGTCCTATAACATGAGATGTGATATCCAAATCCTTCCCCTTCCAAACCTTAGACCCTTCCTTTATCATGAGATGTGGTATCCAACTCCTTCCCATTCCAATCCTGAGACCCTTCCGATATCATGAGATTTGTTATCTCAATGCTTCTAATATCAAACTTGAGACCCTCCCTATAGCATGAGATGTGACATCCAAGTCCTTCCCATTCCAATCCTGAGACCCTTCCTATAGCATGAGATGTGATATCTCTATGCTTCTAATACCAAACCTGAGACCCTTCCTATAACATGAGATGGGATATCCAACTCCTTCCCATTCCAATCCTGAGACCCTTCCGATAGCAGAGATGTGATATCTCAATGCTTATACCAAACATGAGACCCTTCCTATGGCCTGAGATGTCATATACAACTCCTTCCCATTCCAATCCTGAGACCCTTCCTTTAGCATGAGATGTGATATCTCAATGCTTATACCAAATCTGAGACCCTTCCTATAGCATGAGATGTGATATCCAAATCCTTCCCATTCCAATCCTGAGACCCTTCCTATAGCATGAGATGTGATATCTCAATGCTTATATCAAACCTGAGAGCCTACCTATAGCATGAGATGTGATATCCAAGTCCACCCCATTCCAATCCTTAGACCCTTCCTACAGCATGCGATGTGATATCTCAATGATTCTAATACCAAACCAGAGACTCTTACTATAACATGAGATGGGATATCCAACTCCTTCCCATTCCAATCCTGAGCCGCTTCCGATAGCAGAGATGTGATATCTCAATGCTTATACCAAACATGAAACCCTTCCTATAACATGAGATGTGATATCCAACTCCTTCCCGTTCCAAACCTGAGACACTAACTATAGAATATGTGATATCCAACTCCATCCCATTCCAAACATGAGACCCTTCCTATAGCAAGAAAGTAATATCCAAATCCTTCCCATTCCAATCCTGAGACCCTTCCTATAACATGAGATGTGATATCCAACTCCTTCCCATTCAAATCCTGAGACCCTTCCTATAGCATGAGAAGGGATATCCAACTCCTTCCCAATCCAATCCTGAGACCCTTCCGATAGCAGAGATCTGATATCTCAATGCTTCTACCAAACCTGAGACCCTTCCTATAACATGAGATGTGATATCCAATTCCTTCCCATTCCAAACCTGAGACCCTTCCTATTGGATGAAATGCCATATCCAACTCCTTCCCATTCCAACCCTGAGACCCTTCCTATAGCATGAGATGTGATGTCTCAATGCTTCTAATACCAAACCTGAGATCCTTCCTATAACATGAGATGTGATATCCAACTCCTTCCATTCCAATCCTGAGACCCGTCCTATAGCATGAGATGTGATATCTCAATGCTTATACCAAACCTGAGACCCTTCCTATAGCATGAGATGTGATATCCAACTACTTCCCATTCCAATCCTGAGACCCTTCCTATAGCATGAGATGTGATATCTCAATGCTTCTAATACCAAACCTGAGATCCTTCCTCTAACATGAAATGTGATATCCAACTCCTTCCCTTTCCAAACCTTAGACCCTTCCTACAGCATGCAATATGATATCTCAATGATTCTAATAACAAACCTGAGACCCGTCCTATAGCATGAGATGTGATATCCAAGTCCTTCCCATTCCAATCCTGAGACCCTTCCTATAACATGAAATGTGATATCCAACTCCTTCCCATTCCAACCTGAGACCCTTCCTATAGCATGAGATGGGATATCCAACTTCTTCCAAATCCAATACTGATACCCTTCCGATAGCATGAGATGTGATGTCCCAATGCTTCTACCAAACCTGAGACCCATACTATGGCATGAGATGTGATATCAAACTCCTTCCCATTCCAATCCTGAGACCCTTCCTATAGCTTGAGGTGTGATATCCAACTCCTTCCCATTCCAATTCTGAGACCCTTCTTATACCATGAGACTTGATATCTCAATGCTTCTAATACCAAACCTGAGACCCGTCCTATAACATGAGATGTGATATCCAAATCCTTCCCCTTCCAAACCTTAGACCCTTCCTTTATCATGAGATGTGGTATCCAACTCCTTCCCATTCCAATCCTGAGACCCTTCCGATATCATGAGATTTGTTATCTCAATGCTTCTAATATCAAACTTGAGACCCTCCCTATAGCATGAGATGTGACATCCAAGTCCTTCCCATTCCAATCCTGAGACCCTTCCTATAGCATGAGATGTGATATCTCTATACTTCTAATACCAAACCTGAGACCCTTCCTATAACATGAGATGGGATATCCAACTCCTTCCCATTCCAATCCTGAGACCCTTCCGATAGCAGAGATGTGATATCTCAATGCTTATACCAAACCTGAGACCCTTCCTATGGCCTGAGATGTCATATACAACTCCTTCCCATTCCAATCCTGAGACCCTTCCTTTAGCATGAGATGTGATATCTCAATGCTTATACCAAATATGAGACCCTTCCTATAGCATGAGATGTGATATCCAAATCCTTCCCATTCCAATCCTGAGACCCTTCCTATAGCATGAGATGTGATATCTCAATGCTTATACCAAACCTGAGAGCATACAATCCTGATACCCTTCCTTTAGCATGAAATGTGATATCTCAATGCTTATACCAAATCTGAGACCCTTCCTATAGCATGAGATGTGATATCCAAGTCCATCCCATTCCAATCCTTAGACCCTTCCTACAGCATGCGATGTGATATCTCAATGATTCTAATACCAAATCAGAGACTCTTACTATAACATGAGATGGGATATCCAACTCCTTCCCATTCCAATCCTGAGCCGCTTCCGATAGCAGAGATGTGATATCTCAATGCTTATACCAAACCTGAGACCCTTCCTATAACATGAGATGTGATATCCAACTCCTTCCCGTTCCAAACCTGAGACACTAACTATAGCATATGTGATATCCAAATCCTTCCCATTCCAAACATGAGACCCTTCCTATAGCAAGAAAGTAATATCCAACTCCTACCCATTCCAATCCTGAGACCCTTCCTATAGCAAGAGATGTGATATCCAAATCCTTCCCATTCCAATCCTGAGACCCTTCCTATAACATGAGATGTGATATCCAACTCCTTCCCATTCCAACTTGAGACACTTCCTATAGCATGAGAAGGGATATCCAACTCCTTCCCAATCCAATCCTGAGACCCTTCCGATAGCAGAGATGTGATATCTCAATGCTTATACCAAACCTGAGACCCTTCCTATGGCATGAGATGTGATATCCAACTCCTTGCCATTCAAATCCTGAGACCCTTCCTATAGCATGAGAAGGGATATCCAACTCTTTCCCAATCCAATCCTGAGACCCTTCCGATAGCAGAGACGTGATATCTCAATGCTTCTACCAAACCTGAGACCCTTCCTTTAGCATGAGATGTAATATCCAAATCCTTCACATTCCAATCCTGAGACCCTTCCTATAGCATGAGATGTGATATCTCAATGCTTCTAATACCAAACCTGAGACCCTTCCTATAACATGAGATGGGATATCCAACTCCTTCCCATTCCAATCCTGAGACCCTTCCTATAGCATGAGATGTGATATCTCAATGGTTCTACCAAACCTGAGACCCTTCCTATAGCATGAGATGTGATATCCAACTCCTTCCCATTCCAATCCTGAGACCCTTCCTATAGCCTGAGATGTGATATCTCAATGCCCCTAATACCAAACCTGAGATCCTTCCTCTAACATGAAATGTGATATCCAAATCCTTCACTTTCCAAACCTGAGAGCCTATCTATAGCATGAGATGTGAGATCTAAGTCCTTCCCATTCCAATCCTTAGACCCTTCCTACATCATGCAATATGATATCTCAATGATTCTAATAAAAAACCTGAGACCCGTCCTATAACATGAGATGGGATATTCAACTCCTTCCCATTCCAATCCTGAGACACTTCCGATAGCAGAGATGTGATATCTCAATGTTTATACCAAACCTGAGACCCTTCCTATAACATGAGATGTGATATCCAACTCCTTCCCGTTCCAAACCTGAGACCCTTCCTTTAGCATGAGATGTGATGTCTCAATGCGTCTAATACCAAACCTGAGAACCTTCCTATGGCCTGAGATGTCATATACAACTCCTTCCCATTCCAATCCTGAGACCCTTCCTTTAGCATGAGATGTGATATCTCAATGCTTATACCAAATCTGAGACCCTTCCTATAGCATGAGATGTGATATCCAAGTCCATCCCATTCCAAACCTGAGACACTAACTATAGCATATGTGATATCCAACTACTTCCCATTCCAAACATGAGACCCTTCCTATAGCAAGAAAGTAATATCCAACTCCTACCCATTCCAATCCTGAGACCCTTCCTATAGCAAGAGATGTGATATCCAAATCCTTCCCATTCCAATCCTGAGACCCTTCCTATAACATGATATGTGATATCCAACTCCTTCCCATTCCAACCTGAGACACTTCCTATAGCATGAGAAGGGATATCCAACTCCTTCCCAATCCAATCCTGAGACCCTTCCGATAGCAGAGATGTGATATCTCAATGCTTATACCAAACCTGAGACCGTTCCTATACTATGAGACTTGATATCTCAATGCTTCTAATACCAAACCTGAGACCCTTCCTATAGCATGAGATGTGATATCTCTATGCTTCTAATACCAAACCTGAGACCCTTCCTATAACATGAGATGGGATATCCAACTCCTTCCCATTCCAATCCTGAGACCCTTCCGATAGCAGAGATGTGATATCTCAATGCTTATACCAAACCTGAGAACCTTCCTATGGCCTGAGATGTCATATACAACTCCTTCCCATTCCAATCCTGAGACCCTTCCTTTAGCATGAGATGTGATATCTCAATGCTTATACCAAATCTGAGACCCTTCCTATAGCATGAGATGTGATATCCAATTCCTTCCCATTCCAATCCTGAGACCCTTCCTATAGCATGAGATGTGATATCTCAATGCTTATACCAAACCTGAGAGCCTACCTATAGCATGAGATGTGATATCCAAGTCCATCCCATTCCAATCCTTAGACCCTTCCTACAGCATGTGATGTGATATCTCAATGATTCTAATACCAAACCAGAGACTCTTCCTATAACATGAGATGGGATATCCAACTCCTTCCCATTCCAATCCTGAGCCGCTTCTGATAGCAGAGATGTGATATCTCAATGCTTATACCAAACCTGAGACCCTTCCTATAACATGAGATGTGATATCCAACTCCTTCCCGTTCCAAACCTGAGACACTAACTATAGCATATGTGATATCCAACTCCTTCCCATTCCAAACATGAGACCCTTCCTATAGCAAGAAAGTAATATCCAACTCCTACCCATTCCAATCCTGAGACCCTTCCTATAGCAAGAGATGTGATATCCAAATCCTTCCCATTCCAATCCTGAGACCCTTCCTATAACATGAGATGTGATATCCAACTCCTTCCCATTCCAACCTGAGACACTTCCTATAGCATGAGAAGGGATATCCAACTCCTTCCCAATCCAATCCTGAGACCCTTCCGATAGCAGAGATGTGATATCTCAATGCTTATACCAAACCTGAGACCCTTCCTATGGCATGAGATGTGATATCCAACTCCTTGCCATTCAAATCCTGAGACCCTTCCTATAGCATGAGATGTGATATCTCTATGCTTCTAATACCAAACCTGAGACCCTTCCTATAACATGAGATGGGATATCCAACTCCTTCCCATTCCAATCCTGAGACCCTTCCGATAGCAGAGATGTGATATCTCAATGCTTATACCAAACCTGAGAACCTTCCTATGGCCTGAGATGTCATATACAACTCCTTCCCATTCCAATCCTGAGACCCTTCCTTTAGGATGAGATGTGATATCTCAATGCTTATACCAAATCTGAGACCCTTCCTATAGCATGAGATGTGATATCCAATTCCTTCCCATTCCAATCCTGAGACCCTTCCTATAGCATGAGATGTGATATCTCAATGCTTATACCAAACCACCTGAGAGCCTACCTATAGCATGAGATGTGATATCCAAGTCCATCCCATTCCAATCCTTAGACCCTTCCTACAGCATGCAATGTGATATCTCAATGATTCTAATACCAAACCAGAGACTCTTCCTATAACATGAGATGGGATATCCAACTCCTTCCCATTCCAATCCTGAGCCGCTTCCGATAGCAGAGATGTGATATCTCAATGCTTATACCAAACCTGAGACCCTTCCTATAACATGAGATGTGATATCCAACTCCTTCCCGTTGCAAACCTGAGACACTAACTATAGCATATGTGATATCCAACTCCTTCCCATTCCAAACATGAGACCCCTCCTATAGCAAGAAAGTAATATCCAACTCCTACCCATTCCAATCCTGAGACCCTTCCTATAGCAAGAGATGTGATATCCAAATCCTTCCCATTCCAATCCTGAGACCCTTCCTATAACATGAATGAGATGTGATATCCAACTCCTTCCCATTCCAACCTGAGACACTTCCTATAGCATGAGAAGGGATATCCAACTCCTTCCCAATCCAAACCTGAGACCCTTCCGATAGCAGAGATGTGATATCTCAATGCTTATACCAAACCTGAGACCCTTCCTATGGCATGAGATGTGATATCCAACTCCTTCCCAATCCAATCATGAGACCCTTCCGATAGCAGAGGCGTGATATCTCAATGCTTCTACCAAACCTGAGACCCTTCCTTTAGCATGAGATGTGATATCCAAATCCTTCACATTCCAATCCTGAGACCCTTCCTATAGCATGAGATGTGATATCTCAATGCTTCTAATACCAAACCTGAGATCCTTCCTATAACATGAGATGTGATATCCAATTCCTTCCCATTCCAAACCTGAGGCCCTTCCTATTGGATGAGATGTGATATCCAACTCCTTCCCATTCCAACCCTGAGACCCTTCCTATAGCATGAGATGTGATGTCTCAATGCTTCTAATACCAAACCTGAGATCCTTCCTATAACATGAGATGTGATATCCAACTCCTTCCATTCCAATCCTGAGACCCGTCCTATAGCATGAGATGTGATATCTCAATGCTTATACCAAACCTGAGACCCTTCCTATAGCATGAGATGTGATATCCAATTGCTTCCCATTCCAATCCTGAGACCCTTCCTATAGCATGAGATGTGATATCTCAATGCTTCTAATACCAAACCTGAGATCCTTCCTCTAACATGAAATGTGATATCCAACTCCTTCCCTTTCCAAACCTAAGAGCCTATCTATAGCATGAGATGTGATATCCAAGTCCTTCCCATTCCAACCCTTAGACCCTTCCAACAGCATGCAATATGATATCTCAATGATTCTAATAACAAACCTGAGACCCGTCCTATAACATGAGATGGGATATCCAACTCCTTCCCATTCCAATCCTGAGACACTTCCGATAGCAGAGATGTGATATCTCAATGCTTATACCAAACCTGAGAACCTTCCTATGGCCTGAGATGTCATATACAACTCCTTCCCATTCCAATCCTGAGACCCTTCCTTTAGCATGAGATGTGATATCTCAATGCTTATACCAAATCTGAGACCCTTCCTATAGCATGATGTGATATCCAATTCCTTCCCATTCCAATCCTGAGACCCTTCCTATAGCATGAGATGTGATATCTCAATGCTTATACCAAACCTGAGAGCCTACCTATAGCATGAGATGTGATATCCAAGTCCATCCCATTCCAATCCTTAGACCCTTCCTACAGCATGCGATGTGATATCTCAATGATTCTAATACCAAACCAGAGACTCTTCCTATAACATTAGATGGGATATCCAACTCCTTCCCATTCCAATCCTGAGCCGCTTCCGATAGCAGAGATGTGATATCTCAATGCTTATACCAAACCTGAGACCCTTCCTATAACATGAGATGTGATATCCAACTCCTTCCCGTTCCAAACCTGAGACACTAACTATAGCATATGTGATATCCAACTCCTTCCCATTCCAAACATGAGACCCTTCCAATAGCAAGAAAGTAATATCCAACTCCTACCCATTCCAATCCTGAGACCCTTCCTATAGCAAGGGATGTGATATCCAAATTCTTCCCATTCCAATCCTGAGACCCTTCCTATAACATGAGATGTGATATCCAACTCCTTCCCATTCCAACCTGAGACACTTCCTATAGCATGAGAAGGGATATCCAACTCCTTCCCAATCCAATCCTGAGACCCTTCCGATAGCAGAGATGTGATATCTCAATGCTTATAACAAACCTGAGACCCTTCCTATGGCATGAGATGTGATATCCAACTCCTTGCCATTCAAATCCTGAGACTCTTCCTATAGCATGAGAAGGGATATCCAACTCCTTCCCAATCCAATCCTGAGACCCTTCCGATAGCAGAGACGTGATATCTCAATGCTTCTACCAAACCTGAGACCCTTCCTTTAGCATGAGATGTGATATCCAAATCCTTCACATTCCAATCCTGAGACCCTTCCTATAGCATGAGATGTGATATCTCAATGCTTCTAATACCAAACCTGAGATCCTTCCTATAACATGAGATGTGATATCCAATTCCTTCCCATTCCAAACCTGAGACCCTTCCTATTGGATGAGATGTGATATCCAACTCCTTCCCATTCCAACCCTGAGACCCTTCCTATAGCATGAGATGTGATGTCTCAATGCTTCTAATACCAAACCTGAGATCCTTCCTTATAACATGAGATGTGATATCCAACTCCTTCCATTCCAATCCTGAGACCCGTCCTATAGCATGAGATGTGATATCTCAATGCTTATACCAAACCTGAGACCCTTCCTATAGCATGAGATGTGATATCCAACTGCTTCCCATTCCAATCCTGAGACCCTTCCTATAGCATGAGATGTGATATCTCAATGCTTCTAATACCAAACCTGAGATCCTTCCTCTAACATGAAATGTGATATCCAATTCCTTCCCTTTCCAAACCTAAGAGCCTATCTATAGCATGAGATGTGATATCCAAGTCCTTCACATTCCAACCCTTAGACCCTTCCTACAGCATGCAATATGATATCTCAATGATTCTAATAACAAACCTGAGACCCGTCCTATAACATGAGATGGGATATCCAACTCCTTCCCATTCCAATCCTGAGACACTTCCGATAGCAGAGATGTGATATCTCAATGCTTATACCAAACCTGAGACCCTTCCTATAACATGAGATGTGATATCCAAATCCTTCCCGTTCCAAACCTGAGACCCTTCCTTTAGCATGAGATGTGATATCCAGCTCCTTCCCATTCCAATCCTGAGACACTTCCGATAGCATGAGATGTGATATCCAACTCCTTCCCATTCCAATCCTGAGACCCTTCCTATAGCATGAGATATGATATCTCAATACTTCTAATACCAAACGTGAGATCCTTCCGATAACATGAGATGTGATATCCAAATCCTTCCCCTTCCAAACCTGAGACCCTCCCTTTAGCATGAGATGTGATATCCAACTCCTTCCTATTCCACTCCTGAGACTCTTCTGATAGCATGAGATGTGATATCTCAATGCTTCTAATACCAAACCTGAGATCCTTCCGATAGCATGAGATGTGATATCTCAATGCTTCTAATACCAAACCTGAGATCCTTCCTATAACATGAGATGTGATATCCAAATCCTTCCCCTTCCAAACCTGAGACCCTCCCTTTAGCATGAGATGTGATATCCAACTCCTTCCCATTCCAATCCTGAGACCCTTCCGATATCATGAGATGTGATATCTCAAAGCTTCTAATATCAAACTTGAGACCCTCCCTATAGCGTGAGATGTGATATCCAAGTCCTTCCCATTCCAATCCTGAGACCCTTCCTATAGCATGAGATGTGATATCTCAATGCTTCTAATACCAAACCTGAGACCCTTCCTATAACATGAGATGGGAATATCCAACTCCTTCCCATTCCAATCCTGAGACCCTTCCGATAGCAGAGATGTGATATCTCAATGCTTATACCAAACCTGAGATCCTTCCTATAACATGAGATGTCCTGAGACACTTCCTATAGCATGAGATGTGATATCTCACTGCTTATACCAAACCTGAGACCCTTCCCATAGCATGAGATGTGATATCCAAGTCCTTCCCATTCCAATCCTGAGACACTTCCTATAGCATGAGATGTGATATCTCAATGCTTCTAATACCAAACCTGAGACTCTTCCTATAACATGAGATGGGGAATCCAACTCCTTCCCATTCCAATCCTGAGACCCTTTTGATAGCAGAGATGTGATATCTCAATGTTTATACCAAACCTGAGACCCTTCCTACGGCATGAGTTGTCATATTCAACTCCTTCCCATTCCAATCCTGAGACCCTTCCTATAGCATGAGATGTGATATCCAACTCCTTCCCATTCCAATCCTGAGACCCTTCCTATAGCATGAGATGTGATGTCTCAATGCTTCTAATACCAAACCTGATATCCTTCCTATAACATGAGAT
Source organism: Ambystoma mexicanum (assembly GCF_040938575.1). Lineage (NCBI taxonomy): Eukaryota > Metazoa > Chordata > Amphibia > Caudata > Ambystomatidae > Ambystoma > Ambystoma mexicanum. The sequence continues at coordinate 16,096,685 of NW_027182444.1, forward strand.
GTGATATCCAACTCCTTCCATTCCAATCCTGAGACCCTTCCTATAGCATGAGATGTGATATCTCAATGGTTCTACCAAACCTGAGACCCTTCCTATAGCATGAGATGTGATATCCAACTCCTTCCCATTCCAATCCTGAGACCCTTCCTATAGCCTGAGATGTGATATCTCAATGCCCCTAATACCAAACCTGAGATCCTTCCTCTAACATGAAATGTGATATCCAACTCCTTCACTTTCCAAACCTGAGAGCCTATCTATAGCATGAGATGTGAGATCTAAGTCCTTCCCATTCCAATCCTTAGACCCTTCCTACATCATGCAATATGATATCTCAATGATTCTAATAAAAAACCTGAGACCCGTCCTATAACATGCGATGGGATATTCAACTCCTTCCCATTCCAATCCTGAGACACTTCCGATAGCAGAGATGTGATATCTCAATGTTTATACCAAACCTGAGACCCTTCCTATAACATGAGATGTGATATCCAACTCCTTCCCGTTCCAAACCTGAGACCCTTCCTTTAGCATGAGATGTTATATCCAGCTCCTTCCCATTCCAATCCTGAGACACTTCCGATAGCATGAGATGTGATATCTCAATGCTTCTAATATCAAAACCGAGACCCTCCCTATAGCATGATATGTGATATCTAAGTCCTTCCCATTCCAATCCTGAGAGCCTTCCTATAGCATGAGATGTGATACCTCAATGCTTCTACCAAACCTGAGACCCTTCCTTTAGCATGAGATGTGATATCCAACTCCTTCCCATTCCAATCCTGAGACCCTTCCTATAGCATGAGATGTGATATCTCAATACTTCTAATACCAAAGCTGAGATCCTTCCGATAACATGAGATGTGATATCTCAATACTTCTAATACCAAACCTGAGATCCATCCTATAACATGAGATGTGATATCCAAATCCTTCCCTTCCAAACCTGAGACCCTCCCTTTAGCATGAGATGTGATATCCAACTCCTTCCCATTCCAATCCTGAGACCCTTCTGATAGCATAAGATATATCTCAATGCTTCTATACCAAACCTGAGATCCTTCCGATAGCATGAGATGTGATATCTCAATACTTCTAATACCAAACCTGAGATCCTTCCTATAACATGAGATGTGATATCCAAATCCTTATCTTCCAAACCTGAGACCCTTCCTTTACCATGAGATGTGATATCCAACTCCTTCCCATTCCAATCCTGAGACTCTTCTGATAGCATAAGATATGATATCTCAATGCTTCTATACCAAACCTGAGATCCTTCTGATAGCATGAGATGTGATATCTCAATACTTCTAATACCAAACCTGAGATCCTACCTCTAACATGAAATGTGATATCCAACTCTTTCCCCTTGCAAACCTGAGAGCCTTCCTATAGCATGAGATGTGATATCCAAGTCCTTCCCATTCCAATCCTGAGACCCGTCCTATAACATGAGATGTGATATCCAACTCCTTCCCATTCCAACCTGAGACCCTTCCTATAGCATGAGATGGGATATCCAACTCCTTCCAAATCCAATCCTGATAACCTTCCGATAGCATGAGATGTGATATCCCAATGCTTCTACCAAACCTGAGACCCATACTATGGCATGAGATGTGATATCAAACTCCTTCCCATTCTAATCCTGAGACCCTTCCTATAGCTTGAGATGTGATATCCAACTCCTTCCCATTCCAATTCTGAGACCCTTCCTATACCATGAGACTTGATATCTCAATGCTTCTAATACCAAACCTGAGACCCGTCCTATAACATGAGATGTGATATCCAAATCCTTCCCATTCCAATCCTGAGACCATTCCTATAACATGAGATGTGATATCCAACTCCTTCCCATTCCAACCTGAGACACTTCCTATAGCATGAGAAGGGATATCCAACTCCTTCCCAATCCAATCCTGAGACCCTTCCGATAGCAGAGATGTGATATCTCAATGCTTATACCAAACCTGAGACCCTCCCTATGGCATGAGATGTGATATCCAACTCCTTGCCATTCAAATCCTGAGACCCTTCCTATAGCATGAGAAGGGATATCCAACTCCTTCCCAATCCAATCCTGAGACCCTTCCAATAGCAGAGACGTGATATCTCAATGCTTCTACCAAACCTGAGACCCTTCCTTTAGCATGAGATGTAATATCCAAATCCTTCACATTCCAATCCTGAGACCCTTCCTATAGCAAGAGATGTGATATCTCAATGCTTCTAATACCAAACCTGAGACCCTTCCTATAACATGAGATGGGATATCCAACTCCTTCCCATTCCAATCCTGAGACCCTTCCGATAGCAGAGATGTGATATCTCAATGCTTATACCAAACCTGAGAACCTTCCTATGGCCTGAGATGTCATATACAACTCCTTCCCATTCCAATCCTGAGACCCTTCCTTTAGCATGAGATGTGATATCTCAATGCTTATACCAAATCTGAGACCCTTCCTATAGCATGAGATGTGATATCCAAGTCCATCCCATTCCAAACCTGAGACACTAACTATAGCATATGTGATATCCAACTCCTTCCCATTCCAAACATGAGACCCTTCCTATAGCAAGAAAGTAATATCCAACTCCTACCCATTCCAATCCTGAGACCCTTCCTATAGCAAGAGATGTGATATCCAAATCCTTCCCATTCCAATCCTGAGACCCTTCCTATAACATGAGATGTGATATCCAACTCCTTCCCATTCCAACCTGAGACACTTCCTATAGCATGAGAAGGGATATCCAACTCCTTCCCAATCCAATCCTGAGACCCTTCCGATAGCAGAGATGTGATATCTCAATGCTTATACCAAACCTGAGACCGTTCCTATACTATGAGACTTGATATCTCAATGCTTCTAATACCAAACCTGAGACCCTTCCTATAGCATGAGATGTGATATCTCTATGCTTCTAATACCAAACCTGAGACCCTTCCTATAACATGAGATGGGATATCCAACTCCTTCCCATTCCAATCCTGAGACCCTTCCGATAGCAGAGATGTGATATCTCAATGCTTATACCAAACCTGAGAACCTTCCTATGGCCTGAGATGTCATATACAACTCCTTCCCATTCCAATCCTGAGACCCTTCCTTTAGCATGAGATGTGATATCTCAATGCTTATACCAAATCTGAGACCCTTCCTATAGCATGAGATGTGATATCCAATTCCTTCCCATTCCAATCCTGAGACCCTTCCTATAGCATGAGATGTGATATCTCAATGCTTATACCAAACCTGAGAGCCTACCTATAGCATGAGATGTGATATCCAAGTCCATCCCATTCCAATCCTTAGACCCTTCCTACAGCATGTGATGTGATATCTCAATGATTCTAATACCAAACCAGAGACTCTTCCTATAACATGAGATGGGATATCCAACTCCTTCCCATTCCAATCCTGAGCCGCTTCTGATAGCAGAGATGTGATATCTCAATGCTTATACCAAACCTGAGACCCTTCCTATAACATGAGATGTGATATCCAACTCCTTCCCGTTCCAAACCTGAGACACTAACTATAGCATATGTGATATCCAACTCCTTCCCATTCCAAACATGAGACCCTTCCTATAGCAAGAAAGTAATATCCAACTCCTACCCATTCCAATCCTGAGACCCTTCCTATAGCAAGAGATGTGATATCCAAATCCTTCCCATTCCAATCCTGAGACCCTTCCTATAACATGAGATGTGATATCCAACTCCTTCCCATTCCAACCTGAGACACTTCCTATAGCATGAGAAGGGATATCCAACTCCTTCCCAATCCAATCCTGAGACCCTTCCGATAGCAGAGATGTGATATCTCAATGCTTATACCAAACCTGAGACCCTTCCTATGGCATGAGATGTGATATCCATCTCCTTGCCATTCAAATCCTGAGACCCTTCCTATAGCATGAGATGTGATATCTCTATGCTTCTAATACCAAACCTGAGACCCTTCCTATAACATGAGATGGGATATCCAACTCCTTCCCATTCCAATCCTGAGACCCTTCCGATAGTAGAGATGTGATATCTCAATGCTTATACCAAACCTGAGAACCTTCCTATGGCCTGAGATGTCATATACAACTCCTTCCCATTCCAATCCTGAGACCCTTCCTTTAGGATGAGATTTGATATCTCAATGCTTATACCAAATCTGAGACCCTTCCTATAGCATGAGATGTGATATCCAATTCCTTCCCATTCCAATCCTGAGACCCTTCCTATAGCATGAGATGTGATATCTCAATGCTTATACCAAACCACCTGAGAGCCTACCTATAGCATGAGATGTGATATCCAAGTCCATCCCATTCCAATCCTTAGACCCTTCCTACAGCATGCGATGTGATATCTCAATGATTCTAATACCAAACCAGAGACCCTTCCTATAACATGAGATGTGATATCCAACTCCTTCCCGTTGCAAACCTGAGACACTAACTATAGCATATGTGATATCCAACTCCTTCCCATTCCAAACATGAGACCCCTCCTATAGCAAGAAAGTAATATCCAACTCCTACCCATTCCAATCCTGAGACCCTTCCTATAGCAAGAGATGTGATATCCAAATCCTTCCCATTCCAATCCTGAGACCCTTCCTATAACATGAATGAGATGTGATATCCAACTCCTTCCCATTCCAACCTGAGACACTTCCTATAGCATGAGAAGGGATATCCAACTCCTTCCCAATCCAAACCTGAGACCCTTCCGATAGAAGAGATGTGATATCTCAATGCTTATACCAAACCTGAGACCCTTCCTATGGCATGAGATGTGATATCCAACTCCTTCCCAATCCAATCCTGAGACCCTTCCGATAGCAGAGGCGTGATATCTCAATGCCTCTACCAAACCTGAGACCCTTCCTTTAGCATGAGATGTGATATCCAAATCCTTCACATTCCAATCCTGAGACCCTTCCTATAGCATGAGATGTGATATCTCAATGCTTCTAATACCAAACCTGAGATCCTTCCTATAACATGAGATGTGATATCCAATTCCTTCCCATTCCAAACCTGAGGCCCTTCCTATTGGATGAGATGTGATATCCAACTCCTTCCCATTCCAACCCTGAGACCCTTCCTATAGCATGAGATGTGATGTCTCAATGCTTCTAATACCAAACCTGAGATCCTTTCTATAACATGAGATGTGATATCCAACTCCTTCCATTCCAATCCTGAGACCCGTCCTATAGCATGAGATGTGATATCTCAATGCTTATACCAAACCTGAGACCCTTCCTATAGCATGAGATGTGATATCCAATTGCTTCCCATTCCAATCCTGAGACCCTTCCTATAGCATGAGATGTGATATCTCAATGCTTCTAATACCAAACCTGAGATCCTTCCTCTAACATGAAATGTGATATCCAACTCCTTCCCTTTCCAAACCTAAGAGCCTATCTATAGCATGAGATGTGATATCCAAGTCCTTCCCATTCCAACCCTTAGACCCTTCCAACAGCATGCAATATGATATCTCAATGATTCTAATAACAAACCTGAGACCCGTCCTATAACATGAGATGGGATATCCAACTCCTTCCCATTCCAATCCTGAGACACTTCCGATAGCAGAGATGTGATATCTCAATGCTTATACCAAACCTGAGAACCTTCCTATGGCCTGAGATGTCATATACAACTCCTTCCCATTCCAATCCTGAGACCCTTCCTTTAGCATGAGATGTGATATCTCAATGCTTATACCAAATCTGAGACCCTTCCTATAGCATGATGTGATATCCAATTCCTTCCCATTCCAATCCTGAGACCCTTCCTATAGCATGAGATGTGATATCTCAATGCTTATACCAAACCTGAGAGCCTACCTATAGCATGAGATGTGATATCCAAGTCCATCCCATTCCAATCCTTAGACCCTTCCTACAGCATGCGATGTGATATCTCAATGATTCTAATACCAAACCAGAGACTCTTCCTATAACATTAGATGGGATATCCAACTCCTTCCCATTCCAATCCTGAGCCGCTTCCGATAGCAGAGATGTGATATCTCAATGCTTATACCAAACCTGAGACCCTTCCTATAACATGAGATGTGATATCCAACTCCTTCCCGTTCCAAACCTGAGACACTAACTATAGCATATGTGATATCCAACTCCTTCCCCTTCCAAACATGAGACCCTTCCAATAGCAAGAAAGTAATATCCAACTCCTACCCATTCCAATCCTGAGACCCTTCCTATAGCAAGGGATGTGATATCCAAATCCTTCCCATTCCAATCCTGAGACCCTTCCTATAACATGAGATGTGATATCCAACTCCTTCCCATTCCAACCTGAGACACTTCCTATAGCATGAGAAGGGATATCCAACTCCTTCCCAATCCAATCCTGAGACCCTTCCGATAGCAGAGATGTGATATCTCAATGCTTATAACAAACCTGAGACCCTTCCTATGGCATGAGATGTGATATCCAACTCCTTGCCATTCAAATCCTGAGACTCTTCCTATAGCATGAGAAGGGATATCCAACTCCTTCCCAATCCAATCCTGAGACGCTTCCGATAGCAGAGACGTGATATCTCAATGCTTCTACCAAACCTGAGACCCTTCCTTTAGCATGAGATGTGATATCCAAATCCTTCACATTCCAATCCTGAGACCCTTCCTATAGCATGAGATGTGATATCTCAATGCTTCTAATACCAAACCTGAGATCCTTCCTATAACATGAGATGTGATATCCAATTCCTTCCCATTCCAAACCTGAGACCCTTCCTATTGGATGAGATGTGATATCCAACTCCTTCCCATTCCAACCCTGAGACCCTTCCTATAGCATGAGATGTGATGTCTCAATGCTTCTAATACCAAACCTGAGATCCTTCCTTATAACATGAGATGTGATATCCAACTCCTTCCATTCCAATCCTGAGACCCGTCCTATAGCATGAGATGTGATATCTCAATGCTTATACCAAACCTGAGACCCTTCCTATAGCATGAGCTGTGATATCCAACTGCTTCCCATTCCAATCCTGAGACCCTTCCTATAGCATGAGATGTGATATCTCAATGCTTCTAATACCAAACCTGAGATCCTTCCTCTAACATGAAATGTGATATCCAATTCCTTCCCTTTCCAAACCTAAGAGCCTATCTATAGCATGAGATGTGATATCCAAGTCCTTCACATTCCAACCCTTAGACCCTTCCTACAGCATGCAATATGATATCTCAATGATTCTAATAACAAACCTGAGACCCGTCCTATAACATGAGATGGGATATCCAACTCCTTCCCATTCCAATCCTGAGACACTTCCGATAGCAGAGATGTGATATCTCAATGCTTATACCAAACCTGAGACCCTTCCTATAACATGAGATGTGATATCCAAATCCTTCCCGTTCCAAACCTGAGACCCTTCCTTTAGCATGAGATGTGATATCCAGCTCCTTCCCATTCCAATCCTGAGACACTTCCGATAGCATGAGATGTGATATCCAACTCCTTCCCATTCCAATCCTGAGACCCTTCCTATAGCATGAGATATGATATCTCAATACTTCTAATACCAAACGTGAGATCCTTCCGATAACATGAGATGTGATATCCAAATCCTTCCCCTTCCAAACCTGAGACCCTCCCTTTAGCATGAGATGTGATATCCAACTCCTTCCTATTCCACTCCTGAGACTCTTCTGATAGCATGAGATGTGATATCTCAATGCTTCTAATACCAAACCTGAGATCCTTCCGATAGCATGAGATGTGATATCTCAATGCTTCTAATACCAAACCTGAGATCCTTCCTATAACATGAGATGTCATATCCAAATCCTTCCCCTTCCAAACCTGATACCCTCCCTTTAGCATGAGATGTGATATCCAACTCCTTCCCATTCCAATCCTGAGACCCTTCCGATATCATGAGATGTGATATCTCAAAGCTTCTAATATCAAACTTGAGACCCTCCCTATAGCGTGAGATGTGATATCCAAGTCCTTCCCATTCCAATCCTGAGACCCTTCCTATAGCATGAGATGTGATATCTCAATGCTTCTAATACCAAACCTGAGACCCTTCCTATAACATGAGATGGGAATATCCAACTCCTTCCCATTCCAATCCTGAGACCCTTCCGATAGCAGAGATGTGATATCTCAATGCTTATACCAAACCTGAGATCCTTCCTATAACATGAGATGTCCTGAGACACTTCCTATAGCATGAGATGTGATATCTCACTGCTTATACCAAACCTGAGACCCTTCCCATAGCATGAGATGTGATATCCAAGTCCTTCCCATTCCAATCCTGAGACACTTCCTATAGCATGAGATGTGATATCTCAATGCTTCTAATACCAAACCTGAGACTCTTCCTATAACATGAGATGGGGAATCCAACTCCTTCCCATTCCAATCCTGAGACCCTTTTGATAGCAGAGATGTGATATCTCAATGTTTATACCAAACCTGAGACCCTTCCTACGGCATGAGTTGTCATATTCAACTCCTTCCCATTCCAATCCTGAGACCCTTCCTATAGCATGAGATGTGATATCCAACTCCTTCCCATTCCAATCCTGAGACCCTTCCTATAGCATGAGATGTGATGTCTCAATGCTTCTAATACCAAACCTGATATCCTTCCTATAACATGAGATGTGATATCCAACTCCTTCCATTCCAATCCTGAGACCCTTCCTATAGCATGAGATGTGATATCTCAATGGTTCTACCAAACCTGAGACCCTTCCTATAGCATGAGATGTGATATCCAACTCCTTCCCATTCCAATCCTGAGACCCTTCCTATAGCCTGAGATGTGATATCTCAATGCCCCTAATACCAAACCTGAGATCCTTCCTCTAACATGAAATGTGATATCCAACTCCTTCACTTTCCAAACCTGAGAGCCTATCTATAGCATGAGATGTGAGATCTAAGTCCTTCCCATTCCAATCCTTAGACCCTTCCTACATCATGCAATATGATATCTCAATGATTCTAATAAAAAACCTGAGACCCGTCCTATAACATGAGATGGGATATTCAACTCCTTCCCATTCCAATCCTGAGACACTTCCGATAGCAGAGATGTGATATCTCAATGTTTATACCAAACCTGAGACCCTTCCTATAACATGAGATGTGATATCCAACTCCTTCCCGTTCCAAACCTGAGACCCTTCCTTTAGCATGAGATGTTATATCCAGCTCCTTCCCATTCCAATCCTGAGACACTTCCGATAGCATGAGATGTGATATCTCAATGCTTCTAATATCAAAACCGAGACCCTCCCTATAGCATGATATGTGATATCTAAGTCCTTCCCATTCCAATCCTGAGAGCCTTCCTATAGCATGAGATGTGATACCTCAATGCTTCTACCAAACCTGAGACCCTTCCTTTAGCATGAGATGTGATATCCAACTCCTTCCCATTCCAATCCTGAGACCCTTCCTATAGCATGAGATGTGATATCTCAATACTTCTAATACCAAACCTGAGATCCTTCCGATAACATGAGATGTGATATCTCAATACTTCTAATACCAAACCTGAGATCCATCCTATAACATGAGATGTGATATCCAAATCCTTCCCTTCCAAACCTGAGACCCTCCCTTTAGGAAGGGTCTCAGGATTGGAATGGGAAGGAGTTGGATATCACATCTCATGCTATGGGAAGGGTCTCAGGTTTGGTATTAGAAGCATTGTGATATCACATCTCATGCTATAGGAAGGGTTTCAGGTTTGGTAGAAGCATTGAGATATCACATCTCATGCTATAGGAAGAGTCTCAGGTTTGGGAAGGGAAGGATTTGGATTTCACATCTCATGTTATAGGATGGTTCTCATGTTTGGTTTTTGAAGCATTGAGATATCACATCTCATGCTATCGGAAGGGTCTCAGGTTTGGAATGGGAAGGAGTTGGATATCACATCTCATGTTATAGGAAGGGTCTCAGGTTTGGAATGGGAAGGAGTTGGATATTACATCTCTTGTTATAGGGAGGGTCTCAGGATTTGAATGGTAAGGAGTTGGATATCACATCTCATGCTATAGGAAGGGTCTCAGGCTGGAATGGGAAGGAGTTGGATATCACATCTCATGTTATATACAGGAAGGGTCTCAGGATTGGAATGGGAAGGATTTGGATATCACATCTCTTGCTATAGGAAGGGTCTCAGGTTTTTTATTAGAAACATTGAGATATCACATCTCATGCTATAGGAAGGGTTTTAGGATTGGAATGGGAAGGAGTTGGATATCACATCTCATCCAATAGGAAGGGTCTCAGGTTTGGAATGGGAAGGAATTGGATATCACATCTCATGTTATAGGAAGGATCTCAGGTTTGGTATTAGAAGCATTGAGATATCACATCTCATGCTATAGGAAGGGTCTCAGGATTGGAATGTGAAGGATTTGGATATCACATCTCATGCTAAAGGAAGGGTCTCAGGTTTGGTAGAAGCATTGAGATATCACATCTCATGCTATAGGAAGGGTCTCAGGATTTGAATGGCAAGGAGTTGGATATCACATCTCATGCCATAGGAAGGGTCTCAGGTTTGGTATAAGCATTGAGATATCACATCTCTGCTATCGGAAGGTTCTCAGGATTGGATTGGGAAGGAGTTGGATATCCCTTCTCATGCTATAGGAAGTGTCTCAGGTTGGAATGGGAAGGAGTTGAATATCACATCTCATGTTATAGGAAGGGTCTCAGGATTGGAATGGGAAGGATTTGGATATCACATCTCTTGCTATAGGAAGGGTCTCAGGATTGGAATGGGAAGGATTTGGATATTTCCCATTCCAATCCTGAGACCCTTCCTATAACATGAGATGTGATATCCAACTCCTTCCCATTCCAACCTGAGACACTTCCTATAGCATGAGAAGGGATATCCAACTCCTTCCCAATCCAATCCTGAGACCCTTCCGATAGCAGAGATGTGATATCTCAATGCTTATACCAAACCTGAGACCCTTCCTATGGCATGAGATGTGATATCCAACTCCTTGCCATTCAAATCCTGAGACCCTTCCTATAGCATGAAAAGGGATATCCAACTCCTTCCCAATCCAATCCTGAGACCCTTCCGATAGCAGAGACGTGAAATCTCAATGCTTCTACCAAACCTGAGACCCTTCCTTTAGCATGAGATGTGATATCCAAATCCTTCACATTCCAATCCTGAGACCCTTCCTATAGCATGAGATTTGATATCTCAATGCTTCTAATACCAAACGTGAGATCCTTCCTATAACATGAGATGTGATATCCAAATCCTCCCCTTCCAAACCTGAGACCCTCCCTTTAGCATGAAATGTGATATCCAACTCCTTCCTATTCCAATCCTGAGACTCTTCTGATAGCATGAGATGTGATATCTCAATGCTTCTAATACCAAACCTGAGATCCTTCCGATAGCATGAGATGTGATATCTCAATGCTTCTAATACCAAACCTGAGATCCTTCCTATAACATGAGATGTGATATCCAAATCCTTCCCCTTCCAAACCTGAGACCCTCCCTTTAGCATGAGATGTGATATCTAACTCCTTCCCATTCCATTCCTGAGACCCTTCTGATAGCATGAGATGTGATATCTCAATGCCTCTAATACCAAACCTGAGATCCTACCTCTAACATGAAATGAGATATCCAACTCTTTCCCCTTCCAAACCTGAGAGCCTTCCTATGGCATGAGATGTGATATCCAAGTCCTTCCCATTTCAATACTGAGACCCTTCCTATAGCTTGAGATGTGATATCCAACTCCTTCCCATTCCAATTCTGAGACCCTTCCTATAGCATGAGATGTGATATATCAATGCTTATACCAAACCTGAGAGCCTACCTATAACATGAGATGTGATATCCAAGTCCATCCCATTCCAATCCTTAGACCCTTCCTACAGCATGCGATGTGATATCTCAATGATTTTAATACCAAACCAGAGACTCTTCCTATAACATGAGATGGGATATCCAACTCCTTCCCATTCCAATTCTGAGACCCTTCCTATACTATGAGACTTGATATCTCAATGCTTCTAATACCAAACCTGAGACCCGTAATATAACATGAGATGTGATATCCAAATCCTTCCCCTTCCAAACCTTAGACCCTTCCTTTATCATGAGATGTGATATCCAACTCATTCCCATTCCAATCCTGAGACCCTTCCGATATCATGAGATGTGATATCTCAATGCTTCTAATACCAAACCTGAGATCCTTCCTATAACATGAGATGTGATATCCAAATCCTTCCCCTTCCAAACCTGAGACCCTCCCTTTAGCATGAGATGTGATATCTAACTCCTTCCCATTCCATTCCTGAGACCCTTCTGATTGCATGAGATGTGATATCTCAATGCCTCTAATACCAAACCTGAGATCCTACCTCTAACATGAAATGAGATATCCAACTCTTTCCCCTGCCAAACCTGAGAGCCTTCCTATAGCATGAGATGTGATATCCAAGTCCTTCCCATTCCAATACTGAGACCCTTCCTATAGCTTGAGATGTGATATCCAACTCCTTCCCATTCCAATTCTGAGACCCTTCCTATACTATGAGACTTGATATCTCAATGCTTCTAATACCAAACCTGAGACCCGTAATATAACATGAGATGTGATATCCAAATCCTTCCCCTTCCAAACCTAGACCCTTCCTTTATCATGAGATGTGATATCCAACTCCTTCCCATTCCAATCCTGAGACCCTTCCAAACCTGAGACCCTTCCTATGGCATGAGATGTGATATCCAACTCCTTGCCATTCAAATCCTGAGACCCTTCCTATAGCATGAGATGTGATATCTCAATGCCTCTAATACCAAACCTGAGATCCTACCTCTAACATGAAATGAGATATCCAACTCTTTCCCCTTCCAAACCTGAGAGCCTTCCTATGGCATGAGATGTGATATCCAAGTCCTTCCCATTTCAATACTGAGACCCTTCCTATAGCTTGAGATGTGATATCCAACTCCTTCCCATTCCAATTCTGAGACCCTTCCTATAGCATGAGATGTGATATCTCAATGCTTATACCAAACCTGAGAGCCTACCTATAACATGAGATGTGATATCCAAGTCCATCCCATTCCAATCCTTAGACCCTTCCTACAGCATGCGATGTGATATCTCAATGATTTTAATACCAAACCAGAGACTCTTCCTATAACATGAGATGGGATATCCAACTCCTTCCCATTCCAATTCTGAGACCCTTCCTATACTATGAGACTTGATATCTCAATGCTTCTAATACCAAACCTGAGACCCGTGATATAACATGAGATGTGATATCCAAATCCTTCCCCTTCCAAACCTTAGACCCTTCCTTTATCATGAGATGTGATATCCAACTCATTCCCATTCCAATCCTGAGACCCTTCCGATATCATGAGATGTGATATCTCAAAGCTTCTAATATCAAACTTGAGACCCTCCCTATAGCATGAGATGTGATATCCAAGTCCTTCCCATTCCAATCCTGAGACCCTTCCTATAGCATGAGATGTGATATCTCAATGCTTCTAATACCAAACCTGAGACCCTTCCTATAACATGAGATGGGAATATCCAACTCCTTCCCATTCCAATCTTGAGACCCTTCCGATAGCAGAGATGTGATATCTCAATGCTTATACCAAACCTGAGATCTTTCCTATAACATGAGATGTGATATCCAACTCCTTCCCATTCCAATCCTGAGACACTTCCTATAGCATGAGATGTGATATCTCACTGCTTATACCAAACCTGAGACCCTTCCCATAGCAGGAGATGTGATATCCAACTCATTCCCATTCCAATCCTCAGACCCTTCCTATAGCATGAGATGTGATATCTCAATGCTTCTAATGTCAAACTTGAGACCCTACCTATAGCATGAGATGTGATATCCAAGTCCTTCCCATTCCAATCCTGAGACACTTCCTATAGCATGAGATGTGATATCTCAATGCTTCTAATACCAAACCTGAGACTCTTCCTATAACATGAGATGGGATATCCAACTCCTTCCCATTCCAATCCTGAGACCCTTTTGATAGCAGAGATGTGATATCTCAATGTTTATACCAAACCTGAGACCCTTCCTACGGCATGAGATGTCATATTCAACTCCTTCCCATTCCAATCCTGAGACCCTTCCTATAGCATGAGATTTGATATCCAACTCCTTCCCATTCCAATCCTGAGACCCTTCCTATAGCATGAGATGTGATGTCTCAATGCTTCTAATACCAAACCTGAGATCCTTCCTATAACATGAGATGTGATATCCAACTCCTTCCATTCCAATCCTGAGACCCTTCCTATAGCATGAGATGTGATATCTCAATGCTTATACCAAACCTGAGAGCCTACCTATAACATGAGATGTGATATCCAAGTCCATCCCATTCCAATCCTTAGACCCTTCCTACAGCATGCGATGTGATATCTCAATGATTTTAATACCAAACCAGAGACTCTTCCTATAACATGAGATGGGATATCCAACTCCTTCCCATTCCAATTCTGAGACCCATCCTATACTATGAGACTTGATATCTCAATGATTCTAATACCAAACCTGAGACCCGTAATATAACATGAGATGAGATATCCAAATCCTTCCCCTTCCAAACCTTAGACCCTTCCTTTATCATGAGATGTGATATCCAACTCATTCCCATTCCAATCCTGAGACCCTTCCGATATCATGAGATGTGATATCTCAAAGCTTCTAATATAAAACTTGAGACCCTCCCTATAGCATGAGATGTGATATCCAAGTCCTTCCCATTCCAATCCTGAGACCCTTCCTATAGCATGAGATGTGATATCTCAATGCTTCTAATACCAAACCTGAGACCCTTCCTATAACATGAGATGGGAATATCCAACTCCTTCCCATTCCAATCTTGAGACCCTTCCGATAGCAGAGATGTGATATCTCAATGCTTATACCAAACCTGAGATCCTTCCTATAACATGAGATGTGATATCCAACTCCTTCCCATTCCAATCCTGAGACACTTCCTATAGCATGAGATGTGATATCTCACTGCTTATACCAAACCTGAGACCCTTCCCATAGCAGGAGATGTGATATCCAACTCATTCCCATTCCAATCCTCAGACCCTTCCTATAGCATGAGATGTGATATCTCAATGCTTCTAATGTCAAACTTGAGACCCTACCTATAGCATGAGATGTGATATCCAAGTCCTTCCCATTCCAATCCTGAGACACTTCCTATAGCATGAGATGTGATATCTCAATGCTTCTAATACCAAACCTGAGACTCTTCCTATAACATGAGATGGGATATCCAACTCCTTCCCATTCCAATCCTGAGACCCTTTTGATAGCAGAGATGTGATATCTCAATGTTTATACCAAACCTGAGACCCTTCCTACGGCATGAGATGTCATATTCAACTCCTTCCCATTCCAATCCTGAGACCCTTCCTATAGCATGAGATTTGATATCCAACTCCTTCCCATTCCAATCCTGAGACCCTTCCTATAGCATGAGATGTGATGTCTCAATGCTTCTAATACCAAACCTGAGATCCTTCCTATAACATGAGATGTGATATCCAACTCCTTCCATTCCAATCCTGATACCCTTCCTATAGCATGAGATGTGATATCTCAATGCTTATACCAAACCTGAGACCCTTCCTATAGCATGAGATGTGATATCCAACTCCTTCCCATTCCAATCATGAGACCCTTCCTATAGCATGAGATGTGATATCTCAATGCTTCTAATACCAAACCTGAGATCCTTCCTCTAACATGAAATGTGAGATCCAACTCCTTCCCTTTCCAAACCTAAGAGCCTATCTATAGCATGAGATGTGATATCCAAGTCCTTCACATTCCAACCCTTAGACCCTTCCTACAGCATGCAATATGATATCTCAATGATTCTAATAACAAACCTGAGACCCGTCCTATAACATGAGATGGGATATCCAACTCCTTCCCATTCCAATCCTGAGACACTTCCGATAGCAGAGATGTGATATCTCAATGTTTATACCAAACCTGAGACCCTTCCTATAACATGAGATGTGATATCCAACTCCTTCCCGTTCCAAACCTGAGACCCTTCCTTTAGCATGAGATGTGATATCCAGCTCCTTCCCATTCCAATCCTGAGACACTTCCGATAGCATGAGATGTGATATCTCAATGCTTCTAATATCAAAACTGAGACCCTCCCTATAGCATGATATGTGATATCTAAGTCCTTCCCATTCCAATCCTGAGACCCTTCCTATAGCATGAGATGTGATATCTCAATGCTTCTACCAAACCTGAGACCCTTCCTTTAGCATGAGATGTAATATCCAACTCCTTCCCATTCCAATCCTGAGACCCTTCCTATAGCATGAGATGTGATATCTCAATACTTCTAATACCAAACCTGAGATCCATCCTATAACATGAGATGTGATATCCAACTCCTTCCCTTTCCAAACCTGAGAGCCGTTCTATAGCATGAGATGTGATATCCAGTTCCTTCCCATTCCAATCCTTAGACCCTTCCTACAGCATGCAATATGATATCTCAATGATTCTAATAACAAACCTGAGACCCGTCCTATAGCATGAGATATGATATCCAAGTCCTTCCCATTCCAATCCTGAGACCCTTCCTATAACATGAAATGTGATATCCAACTCCTTCCCATTCCAACCTGAGACCCTTCCTATAGCATGAGATGGGATATCCAACTTCTTCCAAATCCAATACTGATACCCTTCCGATAGCATGAGATGTGATATCCCAATGCTTCTACCAAACCTGAGACCCATACTATGGCATGAGATGTGATATAAAACTCCTTCCCATTCCAATCCTGAGACCCTTCCTATAGCTTGAGGTGTGATATCCAACTCCTTCCCATTCCAATTCTGAGACCCTTCTTATACCATGAGACTTGATATCTCAATGCTTCTAATATTAAACCTGAGACCCGTCCTATAACATGAGATGTGATATCCAAATCCTTCCCCTTCCAAACCTTAGACCCTTCCTTTATCATGAGATGTGATATCCAACTCCTTCCCATTCCAATCCTGAGACCCTTCCGATATCATGAGATTTGTTATCTCAATGCTTCTAATATCAAACTTGAGACCCTCCCTATAGTATGAGATGTGACATCCAAGTCCTTCCCATTCCAATCCTGAGACCCTTCCTATAGCATGAGATGTGATATTTCTATGCTTCTAATACCAAACCTGAGACCCTTCCTATAACATGAGATGGGATATCCAACTCCTTCCCATTCCAATCCTGAGACCTTTCCGATAGCAGAGATGTGATATCTCAATGCTTATACCAAACCTGAGAACCTTCCTATGGCCTGAGATGTCATATACAACTCCTTCCCATTCCAATCCTGAGACCCTTCCTTTAGCATGAGATGTGATATCTCAATGCTTATACCAAATCTGAGACCCTTCCTATAGCATGAGATGTGATATCCAATTCCTTCCCATTCCAATCCTGAGACCCTTCCTATAGCATGAGATGTGATATCTCAATGCTTATACCAAACCTGAGAGCCTACCTATAACATGAGATGTGATATCCAAGTCCATCCCATTCCAATCCTTAGACCCTTCCTACAGCATGCGATGTGATATCTCAATGATTCTAATACCAAACCAGAGACTCTTCCTATAACATGAGATGGGATATCCAACTCCTTCCCATTCCAATCCTGAGCCGCTTCCGATAGCAGAGATGTGATATCTCAATGCTTATACCAAACCTGAGACCCTTCCTATAACATGAGATGTGATATCCAACTCCTTCCCGTTCCAAACCTGAGACACTAACTATAGCATATGTGATATCCAACTCCTTCCCATTCCAAACATGAGACCCTTCCTATAGCAAGAAAGTAATATCCAACTCCTACCCATTCCAATCCTGAGACCCTTCCTATAGCAAGAGATGTGATATCCAAATCCTTCCCATTCCAATCCTGAGACCCTTCCTATAACATGAGATGTGATATCCAACTCCTTCCCATTCCAATCCTGAGACACTTCCTATAGCATGAGATGTGATATCTCAATGCTTCTAATACCAAACCTGAGACTCTTCCTATAACATGAGATGGGATATCCAACTCCTTCCCATTCCAATCCTGAGACCCTTTTGATAGCAGAGATGTGATATCTCAATGTTTATACCAAACCTGAGACCCTTCCTACGGCATGAGATGTCATATTCAACTCCTTCCCATTCCAATCCTGAGACCCTTCCTATAGCATGAGATGTGATATCTCAATGCTTATACCAATCCTGAGACCCTTCCTATAGCATGAGATGTGATATCTCAATGCTTATACCAAACCTGAGACCCTTCCTATAGCATGAGATGTGATATCCAACTCCTTCCCATTCCAATCCTGAGACACTTCCTATAGCATGAGATGTGATATCTCAATGCTTCTAATACCAAACCTGAGATCCTTCCTCTAACATGAAATGTGAGATCCAACTCCTTCCCTTTCCAAACCTAAGAGCCTATCTATAGCATGAGATGTGATATCCAAGTCCTTCACATTCCAACCCTTAGACCCTTCCTACAGCATGCAATATGATATCTCAATGATTCTAATAACAAACCTGAGACCCGTCCTATAACATGAGATGGGATATCCAACTCCTTCCCATTCCAATCCTGAGACACTTCCGATAGCAGAGATGTGATATCTCAATGTTTATACCAAACCTGAGACCCTTCCTATAACATGAGATGTGATATCCAACTCCTTCCCGTTCCAAACCTGACACCCTTCCTTTAGCATGAGATGTGATATCCAGCTCCTTCCCATTCCAATCCTGAGACACTTCCGATAGCATGAGATGTGATATCTCAATGCTTCTAATATCAAAACTGAGACCCTCCCTATAGCATGATATGTGATATCTAAGTCCTTCCCATTCCAATCCTGAGACCCTTCCTATAGCATGAGATGTGATATCTCAATGCTTCTACCAAACCTGAGACCCTTCCTTTAGCATGAGATGTGATATGCAACTCCTTCCCATTCCAATCCTGAAACCCTTCCTATAGCATGAGATGTGATATCTCAATACTTCTAATACCAAACCTGAGATCCTTCCGATAACATGAGATGTGATATCTCAATACTTCTAATACCAAACCTGAGATCCATCCTATAGCATGAGATGTGATATCCAACTCCTTCCCTTTCCAAACCTGAGAGCCGTTCTATAGCATGAGATGTGATATCCAGGTCCTTCCCATTCCAATCCTTAACCCTTCCTACAGCATGCAATATGATATCTCAATGATTCTAATAACAAACCTGAGACCCGTCCTATAGCATGAGATATGATATCCAAATCCTTCCCCTTCCAAACCTTAGACCCTTCCTTTATCATGAGATGTGATATCCAACTCCTTCCCATTCCAATCCTGAGACCCTTCCGATATCATGAGATTTGTTATCTCAATGCTTCTAATATCAAACTTGAGACCCTCCCTATAGCATGAGATGTGACATCCAAGTCCTTCCCATTCCAATCCTGAGACCCTTCCTATAGCATGAGATGTGATATCTCTATGCTTCTAATACCAAACCTGAGACCCTTCCTATAACATGAGATGGGATATCCAACTCCTTCCCATTCCAATCCTGAGACCTTTCCGATAGCAGAGATGTGATATCTCAATGCTTATACCAAACCTGAGAACCTTCCTATGGCCTGAGATGTCATATACAACTCCTTCCCATTCCAATCCTGAGACCCTTCCTTTAGCATGAGATGTGATATCTCAATGCTTATACCAAATCTGAGACCCTTCCTATAGCATGAGATGTGATATCCAATTCCTTCCCATTCCAATCCTGAGACCCTTCCTATAGCATGAGATGTGATATCTCAATGCTTATACCAAACCTGAGAGCCTACCTATAACATGAGATGTGATATCCAAGTCTATCCCATTCCAATCCTTAGACCCTTCCTACAGCATGCGATGTGATATCTCAATAATTCTAATACCAAACCAGAGACTCTTCCTATAACATGAGATGGGATATCCAACTCCTTCCCATTCCAATCCTGAGCCGCTTCCGATAGCAGAGATGTGATATCTCAATGCTTATACCAAACCTGAGACCCTTCCTATAACATGAGATGTGATATCCAACTCCTTCCCGTTCCAAACCTGAGACACTAACTATAGCATATGTGATATCCAACTCCTTCCCATTCCAAACATGAGACCCTTCCTATAGCAAGAAAGTAATATCCAACTCCTACCCATTCCAATCCTGAGACCCTTCCTATAGCAAGAGATGTGATATCCAAATCCTTCCCATTCCAATCCTGAGACCCTTCCTATAACATGAGATGTGATATCCAACTCCTTCCCATTCCAACCTGAGACACTTCCTATAGCATGAGAAGGGATATCCAACTCCTTCCCAATCCAATCCTGAGACCCTTCCGATAGCAGAGATGTGATATCTCAATGCTTATACCAAACCTGAGACACTTCCTATGGCATGAGATGTGATATCCAACTCCTTGCTGAGACCCTTCCTATAGCATGAGAAGGGATATCCAACTCCTTCCCAATCCAATCCTGAGACCCTTCCGATAGCAGCGACGTGATATCTCAATGCTTCTACCAAACCTGAGACCCTTCCTTTAGCATGAGATGTGATATCCAAATCCTTCACATTCCAATCCTGAGACCCTTCCTATAGCATGAGATGTGATATCTCAGTGCTTCTAATACCAAACCTGAGATCCTTCCTATAACATGAGATGTGATATCCAATTCCTTCCCATTCCAAACCTGAGACCCTTCCTATTGGATGAGATGTGATATCCAACTCCTTCCCATTCCAACCTTGAGACCCTTCCTATAGCATGAGATGTGATGTCTCAATGCTTCTAATACCAAACCTGAGATCCTTCCTATAACATGAGATGTGATATCCAACTCCTTCTATTCCAATCCTGAGACCCGTCCTATAGCATGAGATGTGATATCTCAAGGCTTATACCAAACCTGAGACCCTTCCTATAGCATGAGATGTGATATCCAACTGCTTCCCATTCCAATCCTGAGACCCTTCCTATAGCATGCAATATGATATCTCAATGATTCTAATAACAAACCTGAGACCCGTCCTATAGCATGAGATATGATATCCAAGTCCTTCGCATTCCAATCCTGAGACCCTTCCTATAACATGAAATGTGATATCCAACTCCTTCCCATTCCAACCTGAGACCATTCCTATAGAATGAGATGGGATATCCAACTTCTTCCAAATCCAATACTGATACCCTTCCGATAGCATGAGATGTGATATCCCAATGCTTCTACCAAACCTGAGACCCATACTATGGCATGAGATGTGATATCAAACTCCTTCCCATTCCAATCCTGAGACCCTTCCTATAGCTTGAGGTGTGATATCCAACTCCTTCCCATTCCAATTCTGAGACCCTTCTTATACCATGAGACTTGATATCTCAATACTTCTAATATTAAACCTGAGACCCGTCCTATAACATGAGATGTGATATCCAAATCCTTCCCCTTCCAAACCTTAGACCCTTCCTTTATCATGAGATGTGATATCCAACTCCTTCCCATTCCAATCCTGAGACCCTTCCGATATCATGAGATTTGTTATCTCAATGCTTCTAATATCAAACTTGAGACCCTCCCTATAGCATGAGATGTGACATCCAAGTCCTTCCCATTCCAATCCTGAGACCCTTCCTATAGCATGAGATGTGATATCTCTATGCTTCTAATACCAAACCTGAGACCCTTCCTATAACATGAGATGGGATATCCAACTCCTTCCCATTCCAATCCTGAGACCTTTCCGATAGCAGAGATGTGATATCTCAATGCTTATACCAAACCTGAGAACCTTCCTATGGCCTGAGATGTCATATACAACTCCTTCCCATTCCAATCCTGAGACCCTTCCTTTAGCATGAGATGTGATATCTCAATGCTTATACCAAATCTGAGACCCTTCCTATAGCATGAGATGTGATATCCAATTCCTTCCCATTCCAATCCTGAGACCCTTCCTATAGCATGAGATGTGATATCTCAATAATTCTAATACCAAACCAGAGACTCTTCCTATAACATGAGATGGGATATCCAACTCCTTCCCATTCCAATCCTGAGCCGCTTCCGATAGCAGAGATGTGATATCTCAATGCTTATACCAAACCTGAGACCCTTCCTATAACATGAGATGTGATATCCAACTCCTTCCCGTTCCAAACCTGAGACACTAACTATAGCATATGTGATATCCAACTCCTTCCCATTCCAAACATGAGACCCTTCCTATAGCAAGAAAGTAATATCCAACTCCTACCCATTCCAATCCTGAGACCCTTCCTATAGCAAGAGATGTGATATCCAAATCCTTCCCATTCCAATCCTGAGACCCTTCCTATAACATGAGATGTGATATCCAACTCCTTCCCATTCCAACCTGAGACACTTCCTATAGCATGAGAAGGGATATCCAACTCCTTCCCAATCCAATCCTGAGACCCTTCCGATAGCAGAGATGTGATATCTCAATGCTTATACCAAACCTGAGTCCCTTCCTATGGCATGAGATGTGATATCCAACTCCTTGCCATTCAAATCCTGAGACCCTTCCTATAGCATGAGAAGGGATATCCAACTCCTTCCCAATCCAATCCTGAGACCCTTCCGATAGCAGCGACGTGATATCTCAATGCTTCTACCAAACCTGAGACCCTTCCTTTAGCATGAGATGTGATATCCAAATCCTTCACATTCCAATCCTGAGACCCTTCCTATAGCATGAGATGTGATATCTCAATGCTTCTAATACCAAACCTGAGATCCTCCCTATAACATGAGATGTGATATCCAATTCCTTCCCATTCCAAACCTGAGACCCTTCCTATTGGATGAGATGTGATATTCAACTCCTTCCCATTCCAACCTTGAGACCCTTCCTATAGCATGAGATGTGATGTCTCAATGCTTCTAATACCAAACCTGAGATCCTCCTATAACATGAGATGTGATATCCAACTCCTTCCATTCCAATCCTGAGACCCGTCCTATAGCATGAGATGTGATATCTCAAGGCTTATACCAAACCTGAGACCCTTCCTATAGCATGAGATGTGATATCTAACTGCTTCCCATTCCAATCCTGAAACCCTTCCTATAGCATGAGATGTGATATCTCAATGCTTCTAATACCAAACCTGAGATCCTTCCTCTAACATGAAATGTGATATCCAACTCCTTCCCTTTCCAAACCTAAGAGCCTATCTATAGCATGAGATGTGATATCCAAGTCCTTCACATTCCAACCCTTAGACCCTTCCTACAGCATGCAATATGATATCTCAATGATTCTAATAACAAACCTGAGACCCGTCCTATAACATGAGATGGGATATCCAACTCCTTCCCATTCCAATCCTGAGACACTTCCGATAGCAGAGATGTGATATCTCAATGCTTATACCAAACCTGAGACCCTTCCTATAACATGAGATGTGATATCCAAATCCTTCCCGTTCCAAACCTGAGACCCTTCCTTTAGCATGAGATGTGATATCCAGCTCCTTCCCATTCCAATCCTGAGACACTTCCGATAGCATGAGATGTGATATCTCAATGCTTCTAATATCAAAACTGAGACCCTCCCTATAGCATGATATGTGATATCTAAGTCCTTCCCATTCCAATCCTGAGACCCTCCCTATAGCATGAGATGTGATATCCAACTCCTTCCCATTCCAATCCTGAGACCCTTCCTATAGCATGAGATATGATATCTCAATACTTCTAATACCAAACGTGAGATCCTTCCGATAACATGAGATGTGATATCCAAATCCTTCCCCTTCCAAACCTGAGACCCTCCCTTTAGCATGAAATGTGATATCCAACTCCTTCCTATTCCAATCCTGAGACTCTTCTGATAGCATGAGATGTGATATCTCAATGCTTCTAATACCAAACCTGAGATCCTTCCGATAGCATGAGATGTGATATCTCAATGCTTCTAATACCAAACCTGAGATCCTTCCTATAACATGAGATGTGATATCCAAATCCTTCCCCTTCCAAACCTGAGACCCTCCCTTTAGCATGAGATGTGATATCTAACTCCTTCCCATTCCATTCCTGAGACCCTTCTGATAGCATGAGATGTGATATCTCAATGCCTCTAATACCAAACCGGAGATCCTACCTCTAACATGAAATGAGATATCCAACTCTTTCCCCTTCCAAACCTGAGAGCCTTCCTATAGCATGAGATGTGATATCCAAGTCCTTCCCATTCCAATACTGAGACCCTTCCTATAGCTTGAGATGTGATATCCAACTCCTTCCCATTCCAATTCTGAAACCCTTCCTATAGCATGAGATGTGATATCTCAATGCTTATACCAAACCTGAGAGCCTACCTATAACATGAGATGTGATATCCAAGTCCATCCCATTCCAATCCTTAGACCCTTCCTATTGGATGAGATGTGATATCCAACTCCTTCCCATTCCAACCTTGAGACCCTTCCTATAGCATGAGATGTGATGTCTCAATGCTTCTAATACCAAACCTGAGATCCTTCCTATAACATGAGATGTGATATCCAACTCCTTCCATTCCAATCCTGAGACCCGTCCTATAGCATGAGATGTGATATCTCAAGGCTTATACCAAACCTGAGACCCTTCCTATAGCATGAGATGTGATATCCAACTGCTTCCCATTCCAATCCTGAGACCCTTCCTATAGCATGAGATGTGATATCTCAATGCTTCTAATACCAAACCTGAGATCCTTCCTCTAACATGAAATGTGATATCCAACTCCTTCCCTTTCCAAACCTAAGAGCCTATCTATAGCATGAGATGTGATATCCAAGTCCTTCACATTCCAACCCTTAGACCCTTCCTACAGCATGCAATATGATATCTCAATGATTCTAATAACAAACCTGAGACCCGTCTTATAACATGAGATGGGATATCCAACTCCTTCCCATTCCAATCCTGAGACACTTCCGATAGCAGAGATGTGATATCTCAATGCTTATACCAAACCTGAGACCCTTCCTATAACATGAGATGTGATATCCAAATCCTTCCCGTTCCAAACCTGAGACCCTTCCTTTAGCATGAGATGTGATATCCAGCTCCTTCCCATTCCAATCCTGAGACACTTCCGATTGCATGAGATGTGATATCTCAATGCTTCTAATATCAAAACTGAGACCCTCCCTATAGCATGATATGTGATATCTAAGTCCTTCCCATTCCAATCCTGAGACCCTCCCTATAGCATGAGATGTGATATCCAACTCCTTCCCATTCCAATCCTGAGACCCTTCCTATAGCATGAGATATGATATCTCAATACTTCTAATACCAAACGTGAGATCCTTCCGATAACATGAGATGTGATATCCAAATCCTTCCCCTTCCAAACCTGAGACCCTCCCTTTAGCATGAAATGTGATATCCAACTCCTTCCTATTCCAATCCTGAGACACTTCTGATAGCATGAGATGTGATATCTCAATGCTTCTAATACCAAACCTGAGATCCTTCCGATAGCATGAGATGTGATATCTCAATGCTTCTAATACCAAACCTGAGATCCTTCCTATAACATGAGATGTGATATCCAAATCCTTCCCCTTCCAAACCTGAGACCCTCCCTTTAGCATGAGATGTGATATCTAACTCCTTCCCATTCCATTCCTGAGACCCTTCTGATAGCATGAGATGTGATATCTCAATGCCTCTAATACCAAACCTGAGATCCTACCTCTAACATGAAATGAGATATCCAACTCTTTCCCCTTCCAAACCTGAGAGCCTTCCTATAGCATGAGATGTGATATCCAAGTCCTTCCCATTCCAATACTGAGACCCTTCCTATAGCTTGAGATGTGATATCCAACTCCTTCCCATTCCAATTCTGAGACCCTTCCTATAGCATGAGATGTGATATCTCAATGCTTATACCAAACCTGAGAGCCTACCTATAACATGAGATGTGATATCCAAGTCCATCCCATTCCAATCATTAGACCCTTCCTACAGCATGCGATGTGATATCTCAATGATTCTAATACCAAACCAGAGACTCTTCCTATAACATGAGATGGGATATCCAACTCCTTCCCATTCCAATTCTGAGACCCTTCCTATACTATGAGACTTGATATCTCAATGCTTCTAATACCAAACCTGAGACCCGTAATATAACATGAGATGTGATATCCAAATCCTTCCCCTTCCAAACCTTAGACCCTTCCTTTATCATGAGATGTGATATCCAACTCCTTCCCATTCCAATCCTGAGACCCTTCCGATATCATGAGATGTGATATCTCAAAGCTTCTAATATCAAACTTGAGACCCTCCCTATAGCATGAGATGTGCTATCCAAGTCCTTCCCATTCCAATCCTGAGACCCTTCCTATAGCATGAGATGTGATATCTCAATGCTTCTAATACCAAACCTGAGACCCTTCCTATAACATGAGATGGGAATATCCAACTCCTTCCCATTCCAATCTTGAGACCCTTCCGATAGCAGAGATGTGATATCTCAATGCTTATACCAAACCTGAGATCCTTCCTATAACATGAGATGTGATATCCAACTCCTTCCCATTCCAATCCTGAGACACTTCCTATAGCATGAGATGTGATATCTCACTGCTTATACCAAACCTGAGACCCTTCACATAGCAGGAGATGTGATATCCAACTCCTTCCCATTCCAATCCTCAGACCCTTCCTATAGCATGAGATGTGATATCTCAATGCTTCTAATGTCAAACTTGAGACCCTACCTATAGCATGAGATGTGATATCCAAGTCCTTCCCATTCCAATCCTGAGACACTTCCTATAGCATGAGATGTGATATCTCAATGCTTCTAATACCAAACTTGAGACTCTTCCTATAACATGAGATGGGATATCCAACTCCTTCCCATTCCAATCCTGAGACCCTTTTGATAGCAGAGATGTGATATCTCAATGTTTATACCAAACCTGAGACCCTTCCTACGGCATGAGATGTCATATTCAACTCCTTCCCATTCCAATCCTGAGACCCTTCCTGTAGCATGAGATTTGATATCCAACTCCTTCCCATTCCAATCCTGAGACCCTTCCTATAGCATGAGATGTGATGTCTCAATGCTTCTAATACCAAACCTGAGATCCTTCCTATAACATGAGATCTGATATCCAACTCCTTCCATTCCAATCCTGAGACCCTTCCTATAGCATGAGATGTGATATCTCAATGCTTATACCAAACCTGAGACCCTTCCTATAGCATGAGATGTGATATCCAACTCCTTCCCATTCCAATCCTGAGACCCTTCCTATAGCATGAGATGTGATATCTCAATGCTTCTAATACCAAACCTGAGATCCTTCCTCTAACATGAAATGTGAGATCCAACTCCTTCCCTTTCCAAACCTAAGAGCCTATCTATAGCATGAGATGTGATATCCAAGTCCTTCACATTCCAACCCTTAGACCCTTCCTACAGCATGCAATATGATATCTCAATGATTCCAATAACAAACCTGAGACCCGTCCTATAACATGAGATGGGATATCCAACTCCTTCCCATTCCAATCCTGAGACACTTCCGATAGCAGAGATGTGATATCTCAATGTTTATACCAAACCTGAGACCCTTCCTATAACATGAGATGTGATATCCAACTCCTTCCCGTTCCAAACCTGAGACCCTTCCTTTAGCATGAGATGTGATATCCAGCTCCTTCCCATTCCAATCCTGAGACACTTCCGATAGCAGAGATGTGATATCTCAATGTTTATACCAAACCTGAGACCCTTCCTACGGCATGAGATGTCATATTCAACTCCTTCCCATTCCAATCCTGAGACCCTTCCTATAGCATGAGATTTGATATCCAACTCCTTCCCATTCCAATCCTGAGACCCTTCCTATAGCATGAGATGTGATGTCTCAATGCTTCTAATACCAAACCTGAGATCCTTCCTATAACATGAGATCTGATATCCAACTCCTTCCATTCCAATCCTGAGACCCTTCCTATAGCATGAGATGTGATATCTCAATGCTTATACCAAACCTGAGACCCTTCCTATAGCATGAGTCGTGATATCCAACTCCTTCCCATTCCAATCCTGAGACCCTTCCTATAGCATGAGATGTGATATCTCAATGCTTCTAATACCAAACCTGAGATCCTTCCTCTAACATGAAATGTGAGATCCAACTCCTTCCCTTTCCAAACCTAAGAGCCTATCTATAGCATGAGATGTGATATCCAAGTCCTTCACATTCCAACCCTTAGACCCTTCCTACAGCATGCAATATGATATCTCAATGATTCCAATAACAAACCTGAGACCCGTCCTATAACATGAGATGGGATATCCAACTCCTTCCCATTCCAATCCTGAGACACTTCCGATAGCAGAGATGTGATATCTCAATGTTTATACCAAACCTGAGACCCTTCCTATAACATGAGATGTGATATCCAACTCCTTCCCGTTCCAAACCTGAGACCCTTCCTTTAGCATGAGATGTGATATCCAGCTCCTTCCCATTCCAATCCTGAGACACTTCGATAGCATGAGATGTGATATCTCAATGCTTCTAATATCAAAACTGAGACCCTCCCTATAGCATGATATGTGATATCTAAGTCCTTCCCATTCCAATCCTGAGACCCTTCCTATAGCATGAGATGTGATATCTCAATGCTTCTACCAAACCTGAGACCCTTCCTTTAGCATGAGATGTGATATCCAACTCCTTCCCATTCCAATCCTGAGACCCTTCCTATAGCATGAGATGTGATATCTCAATACTTCTAATACCAAACCTGAGATCCTTCCGATAACATGAGATGTGATATCTCAATACTTCTAATACCAAACCTGAGATCCATCCTATAACATGAGAAGTGATATCCAACTCCTTCCCTTTCCAAACCTGAGAGCCGTTCTATAGCATGAGATGTGATAACCAGGTCCTTCCCATTCCAATCCTTAGACCCTTCCTACAGCATGCAATATGATATCTCAATGATTCTAATAACAAACCTGAGACCCGTCCTATAGCATGAGATATGATATCCAAGTCCTTCCCATTCCAATCCTGAGACCCTTCCTATAACACGAAATGTGATATCCAACTCCTTCCCATTCCAACCTGAGACCCTTCCTATAGCATGAGATGGGATATCCAACTTCTTCCAAATCCAATACTGATACCCTTCCGATAGCATGAGATGTGATATCCCAATGCTTCTACCAAACCTGAGACCCATACTATGGCATGAGATGTGATATCAAACTCCTTCCCATTCCAATCCTGAGACCCTTCCTATAGCTTGAGGTGTGATATCCAACTCCTTCCCATTTCAATTCTGAGACCCTTCTTATACCATGAGACTTGATATCTCAATGCTTCTAATATTAAACCTGAGACCCGTCCTATAACATGAGATGTGATATCCAAATCCTTCCCCTTCCAAACCTTAGACCCTTCCTTTATCATGAGATGTGATATCCAACTCCTTCCCATTCCAATCCTGAGACCCTTCCGATATCATGAGATTTGTTATCTCAATGCTTCTAATATCAAACTTGAGACCCTACCTATAGCATGAGATGTGACATCCAAGTCCTTCCCATTCCAATCCTGAGACCCTTCCTATAGCATGAGATGTGATATCTCTATGCTTCTAATACCAAACCTGAGACCCTTCCTATAACATGAGATGGGATATCCAACTCCTTCCCATTCCAATCCTGAGACCTTTCCGATAGCAGAGATGTGATATCTCAATGCTTATACCAAACCTGAGAACCTTCCTATGGCCTGAGATGTCATATACAACTCCTTCCCATTCCAATCCTGAGACCCTTCCTTTAGCATGAGATGTGATATCTCAATGCTTATACCAAATCTGAGACCCTTCCTATAGCATGAGATGTGATATCCAATTCCTTCCCATTCCAATCCTGTGACCCTTCCTATAGCATGAGATGTGATATCTCAATGCTTATAGCAAACCTGAGAGCCTACCTATAACATGAGATGTGATATCCAAGTCCATCCCATTCCAATCCTTAGACACTTCCTACAGCATGCTATGTGATATCTCAATGATTCTAATACCAAACCAGAGACTCTTCCTATAACATGAGATGGGATATCCAACTCCTTCCCATTCCAATCCTGAGCCGCTTCCGATAGCAGAGATGTGATATCTCAATGCTTATACCAAACCTGAGACCCTTCCTATAACATGAGATGTGATATCCAACTCCTTCCCGTTCCAAACCTGAGACACTAACTATAGCATATGTGATATCCAACTCCTTCCCATTCCAAACATGAGACCCTTCCTATAGCAAGAAAGTAATATCCAACTCCTACCCATTCCAATCCTGAGACCCTTCCTATAGCAAGAGATGTGATATCCAAATCCTTTCCATTCCAATCCTGAGACCCTTCCTATAACATGAGATGTGATATCCAACTCCTTCCCATTCCAACCTGAGACACTTCCTATAGCATAAGAAGGGATATCCAACTCCTTCCCAATCCAATCCTGAGACCCTTCCGATAGCAGAGATGTGATATCTCAATGCTTATACCAAACCTGAGACCCTTCCTATGGCATGAGATGTGATATCCAACTCCTTGCCATTCAAATCCTGAGACCCTTCCTATAGCATGAGAAGGGATATCCAACTCCTTCCCAATCCAATCCTGAGACCCTTCCGATAGCAGCGACGTGATATCTCAATGCTTCTACCAAACCTGAGACCCTTCCTTTAGCATGAGATGTGATATCCAAATCCTTCACATTCCAATCCTGAGACCCTTCCTATAGCATGAGATGTGATATCTCAATGCTTCTAATACCAAACCTGAGATCCTTCCTATAACATGAGATGTGATATCCAATTCCTTCCCATTCCAAACCTGAGACCCTTCCTATTGGATGAGATGTGATATCCAACTCCTTCCCATTCCAACCCTGAGACCCTTCCTATAGCATGAGATGTGATGTCTCAATGCTTCTAATACCAAACCTGAGATCCTTCCTATAACATGAGATGTGATATCCAACTCCTTCCATTCCAATCCTGAGACCCGTCCTATAGCATGAGATGTGATATCTCAATGCTTATACCAAACCTGAGACCCTTCCTATAGCATGAGATGTGATATCCAACTGCTTCCCATTCCAATCCTGAGACCCTTCCTATAGCATGAGATGTGATATCTCAATGCTTCTAATACCAAACCTGAGACCCTTCCTATAACATGAGATGGGATATCCAACTCCTTCCCATTCCAATCCTGAGACCTTTCCGATAGCAGAGATGTGATATCTCAATGCTTATACCAAACCTGAGAACCTTCCTATGGCCTGAGATGTCATATACAACTCCTTCCCATTCCAATCCTGAGACCCTTCCTTTAGCATGAGATGTGATATCTCAATGCTTATACCAAATCTGAGACCCTTCCTATAGCATGAGATGTGATATCCAATTCCTTCCCATTCCAATCCTGTGACCCTTCCTATAGCATGAGATGTGATATCTCAATGCTTATAGCAAACCTGAGAGCCTACCTATAACATGAGATGTGATATCCAAGTCCATCCCATTCCAATCCTTAGACCCTTCCTACAGCATGCTATGTGATATCTCAATGATTCTAATACCAAACCAGAGACTCTTCCTATAACATGAGATGGGATATCCAACTCCTTCCCATTCCAATCCTGAGCCGCTTCCGATAGCAGAGATGTGATATCTCAATGCTTATACCAAACCTGAGACCCTTCCTATAACATGAGATGTGATATCCAACTCCTTCCCGTTCCAAACCTGAGACACTAACTATAGCATATGTGATATCCAACTCCTTCCCATTCCAAACATGAGACCCTTCCTATAGCAAGAAAGTAATATCCAACTCCTACCCATTCCAATCCTGAGACCCTTCCTATAGCAAGAGATGTGATATCCAAATCCTTTCCATTCCAATCCTGAGACCCTTCCTATAACATGAGATGTGATATCCAACTCCTTCCCATTCCAACCTGAGACACTTCCTATAGCATGAGAAGGGATATCCAACTCCTTCCCAATCCAATCCTGAGACCCTTCCGATAGCAGAGATGTGATATCTCAATGCTTATACCAAACCTGAGACCCTTCCTATGGCATGAGATGTGATATCCAACTCCTTGCCATTCAAATCCTGAGACCCTTCCTATAGCATGAGAAGGGATATCCAACTCCTTCCCAATCCAATCCTGAGACCCTTCCGATAGCAGCGACGTGATATCTCAATGCTTCTACCAAACCTGAGACCCTTCCTTTAGCATGAGATGTGATATCCAAAACCTTCACATTCCAATCCTGAGACCCTTCCTATAGCATGAGATGTGATATCTCAATGCTTCTAATACCAAACCTGAGATCCTTCCTATAACATGAGATGTGATATCCAATACCTTCCCATTCCAAACCTGAGACCCTTCCTATTGGATGAGATGTGATATCCAACTCCTTCCCATTCCAACCCTGAGACCCTTCCTATAGCATGAGATGTGATGTCTCAATGCTTCTAATACCAAACCTGAGATCCTTCCTATAACATGAGATGTGATATCCAACTCCTTCCATTCCAATCCTGAGACCCGTCCTATAGCATGAGATGTGATATCTCAATGCTTAGACCAAACCTGAGACCCTTCCTATAGCATGAGATGTGATATCCAACTGCTTCCCATTCCAATCCTGAGACCCTTCCTATAGCATGAGATGTGATATCTCAATGCTTCTAATACCAAACCTGAGATCCTTCCTCTAACATGAAATGTGATATCCAACTCCTTCCCTTTCCAAACCTAAGAGCCCATCTATAGCATGAGATGTGATATCCAAGTCCTTCACATTCCAACCCTTAGACCCTTCCTACAGCATGCAATATGATATCTCAATGATTCTAATAACAAACCTGAGACCCGTCCTATAACATGAGATGGGATATCCAACTCCTTCCCATTCCAATCCTGAGACACTTCCGATAGCAGAGATGTGATATCTCAATGCTTATACCAAACCTGAGACCCTTCCTATAACATGAGATGTGATATCCAAATCCTTCCCGTTCCAAACCTGAGACCCTTCCTTTAGCATGAGATGTGATATCCAGCTCCTTCCCATTCCAATCCTTAGACACTTCCGATAGCATGAGATGTGATATCTCAATGCTTCTAATATCAAAACTGAGACCCTCCCTATAGCATGATATGTGATATCTAAGTCCTTCCCATTCCAATCCTGAGACCCTCCCTATAGCATGAGATGTGATATCCAACTCCTTCCCATTCCAATCCTGAGACCCTTCCTATAGCATGAGAAATGATATCTCAATACTTCTAATACCAAACGTGAGATCCTTCCGATAACATGAGATGTGATATCCAAATCCTTCCCCTTCCAAACCTGAGACCCTCCCTTTAGCATGAGATGTGATATCTAACTCCTTCCCATTCCATTCCTGAGACCCTTCTGATAGCATGAGATGTGATATCTCAATGCCTCTAATACCAAACCTGAGATCCTACCTCTAACATGAAATGAGATATCCAACTCTTTCCCCTTCCAAACCTGAGAGCCTTCCTATAGCATGAGATGTGATATCCAAGTCCTTCCCATTCCAATACTGAGACCCTTCCTATAGCTTGAGATGTGATATCCAACTCCTTCCCATTCCAATTCTGAGACCCTTCCTATAGCATGAGATGTGATATCTCAATGCTTATACCAAACCTTAGAGCCTACCTATAGCATGAGATGTGATATCCAAGTCCATCCCATTCCAATCCTTAGACCCTTCCTACAGCATGCGATGTGATATCTCAATGATTCTAATACCAAACCAGAGACTCTTCCTATAACATGAGATGGGATATCCAACTCCTTCCCATTCCAATTCTGAGACCCTTCCTATACTATGAGACTTGATATCTCAATGCTTCTAATACCAAACCTGAGACCCGTAATATAACATGAGATGTGATATCCAAATCCTTCCCCTTCCAAACCTTAGACCCTTCCTTTATCATGAGATGTGATATCCAACTCCTTACCATTCCAATCCTGAGACCCTTCCGATATCATGAGTTGTGATATCTCAAAGCTTCTAATATCAAACTTGAGACCCTCCCTATAGCATGAGATGTGATATCCAAGTCCTTCCCATTCCAATCCTGAGACCCTTCCTATAGCATGAGATGTGATATCTCAATGCTTCTAATACCAAACCTGAGACCCTTCCTATAACATGAGATGGGAATATCCAACTCCTTCCCATTCCAATCTTCAGACCCTTCCGATAGCAGAGATGTGATATCTCAATGCTTATACCACACCTGAGATCCTTCCTATAACATGAGATGTGATATCCAACTCCTTCCCATTCCAATCCTGAGACACTTCCTATAGCATGAGATGTGATATCTCACTGCTTATACCAAACCTGAGACCCTTCCCATAGCAGATGTGATATCCAACTCCTTCCCATTCCAATCCTCAGACCCTTCCTATAGCATGAGATGTGATATCTCAATGCTTCTAATGTCAAACTTGAGACCCTACCTATAGCATGAGATGTGATATCCAAGTCCTTCCCATTCCAATCCTGAGACACTTCCTATAGCATGAGATGTGATATCTCAATGCTTCTAATACCAAACCTGAGACTCTTCCTATAACATGAGATGGGATATCCAACTCCTTCCAATTCCAATCCTGAGACCCTTTTGATAGCAGAGATGTGATATCTCAATGTTTATACCAAACCTGAGACCCTTCCTACGGCATGAGATGTCATATTCAACTCCTTCCCATTCCAATCCTGAGACCCTTCCTATAGCATGAGATTTGATATCCAACTCCTTCCCATTCCAATCCTGAGACCCTTCCTATAGCATGAGATGTGATGTCTCAATGCTTCTAATACCAAACCTGAGATCCTTCCTATAACATGAGATGTGATATCCAACTCCTTCCATTCCAATCCTGAGACCCTTCCTATAGCATGAGATGTGATATATCAATGCTTATACCAAACCTGAGACCCTTCCTATAGCATGAGATGTGATATCCAACTCCTTCCCATTCCAATCCTGAGACCCTTCCTATAGCCTGAGATGTGATATCCAATTCCTTCCCATTCCAATCCTGAGACCCTTCCTATAGCATGAGATGTGATATCTCAATGCTTATACCAAACCTGAGAGCCTACCTATTACATGAGATGTGATATCCAAGTCCATCCCATTCCAATCCTTAGACCCTTCCTACAGCATGCGATGTGATATCTCAATGATTCTAATACCAAACCAGAGACTCTTCCTATAACATGAGATGGGATATCCAACTCCTTCCCATTCCAATCCTGAGCCGCTTCCGATAGCAGAGATGTGATATCTCAATGCTTATACCAAACCTGAGACCCTTCCTATAACATGAGATGTGATATCCAACTCCTTCCCGTTCCAAACCTGAGACACTAACTATAGCATATGTGTTATCCAACTCCTTCCCATTCCAAACATGAGACCCTTCCTATAGCAAGAAAGTAATATCCAACTCCTACCCATTCCAATCCTGAGACCCTTCCTATAGCAAGAGATGTGATATCCAAATCCTTCCCATTCCAATCCTGAGACCCTTCCTATAACATGGGATGTGATATCCAACTCCTTCCCATTCCAACCTGAGACACTTCCTATAGCATGAGAAGGGATATCCAACTCCTTCCCAATCCAATCCTGAGACCCTTCCGATAGCAGAGATGTGATATCTCAATGCTTATACCAAACCTGAGACCCTTCCTATGGCATGAGATGTGATATCCAACTCCTTGCCATTCAAATCCTGAGACCCTTCCTATAGCATGAGAAGGGATATCCAACTCCTTCCCAATCCAATCCTGAGACCCTTCCGATAGCAGCGACGTGATATCTCAATGCTTCTACCAAACCTGAGACCCTTCCTTTAGCATGAGATGTGATATCCAACTCCTTCCAATTCCAATCCTGAGACCCTTTTGATAGCAGAGATGTGATATCTCAATGTTTATACCAAACCTGAGACCCTTCCTACGGCATGAGATGTCATATTCAACTCCTTCCCATTCCAATCCTGAGACCCTTCCTATAGCATGAGATTTGATATCCAACTCCTTCCCATTCCAATCCTGAGACCCTTCCTATAGCATGAGATGTGATGTCTCAATGCTTCTAATACCAAACCTGAGATCCTTCCTATAACATGAGATGTGATATCCAACTCCTTCCATTCCAATCCTGAGACCCTTCCTATAGCATGAGATGTGATATATCAATGCTTATACCAAACATGAGACCCTTCCTATAGCATGAGATGTGATATCCAACTCCTTCCCATTCCAATCCTGAGACCCTTCCTATAGCCTGAGATGTGATATCCAATTCCTTCCCATTCCAATCCTGTGACCCTTCCTATAGCATGAGATGTGATATCTCAATGCTTATACCAAACCTGAGAGCCTACCTATAACATGAGATGTGATATCCAAGTCCATCCCATTCCAATCCTTAGACCCTTCCTACAGCATGCGATGTGATATCTCAATGATTCTAATACCAAACCAGAGACTCTTCCTATAACATGAGATGGGATATCCAACTCCTTCCCATTCCAATCCTGAGCCGCTTCCGATAGCAGAGATGTGATATCTAAATGCTTATACCAAACCTGAGACCCTTCCTATAACATGAGATGTGATATCCAACTCCTTCCCGTTCCAAACCTGAGACACTAACTATAGCATATGTGATATCCAACTCCTTCCCATTCCAAACATGAGACCCTTCCTATAGCAAGAAAGTAATATCCAACTCCTACCCATTCCAATCCTGAGACCCTTCCTATAGCAAGAGATGTGATATCCAAATCCTTCCCATTCCAATCCTGAGACCCTTCCTATAACATGAGATGTGATATCCAACTCCTTCCCATTCCAACCTGAGACACTTCCTATAGCATGAGAAGGGATATCCAACTCCTTCCCAATCCAATCCTGAGACCCTTCCGATAGCAGAGATGTGATATCTCAATGCTTATACCAAACCTGAGACCCTTCCTATGGCATGAGATGTGATATCCAACTCCTTGCCATTCAAATCCTGAGACCCTTCCTATAGCATGAGAAGGGATATCCAACTCCTTCCCAATCCAATCCTGAGACCCTTCCGATAGCAGCGACGTGATATCTCAATGCTTCTACCAAACCTGAGACCCTTCCTTTAGCATGAGATGTGATATCCAAATCCTTCACATTCCAATCCTGAGACCCTTCCTATAGCATGAGATGTGATATCTCAATGCTTCTAATACCAAACCTGAGATCCTTCCTATAACATGAGATGTGATATCCAATTCCTTCCCATTCCAAACCTGAGACCCTTCCTATTGGATGAGATGTGATATCCAACTCCTTCCCATTCCAACCCTGAGACCCTTCCTATAGCATGAGATGTGATGTCTCAATGCTTCTAATACCAAACCTGAGATCCTTCCTATAACATGAGATGTGATATCCAACTCCTTCCATTCGAATCCTGAGACCCGTCCTATAGCATGAGATGTGATATCTCAATGCTTATACCAAACCTGAGACCCTTCCTATAGCATGAGATGTGATATCCAACTGCTTCCCATTCCAATCCTGAGACCCTTCCTATAGCATGAGATGTGATATCTCAATGCTTCTAATACCAAACCTGAGATCCTTCCTCTAACATGAAATGTGATATCCAACTCCTTCCCTTTCCAAACCTAAGAGCCTATCTATAGCATGAGATGTGATATCCAAGTCCTTCACATTCCAACCCTTAGACCCTTCCTACAGCATGCAATATGATATCTCAATGCTTCTAATACCAAACCTGAGACCCTTCCTATAACATGAGATGGGAATATCCAACTCCTTCCCATTCCAATCTTGAGACCCTTCCGATAGCAGAGATGTGATATCTCAATGCTTATACCAAACCTGAGATCCTTCCTATAACATGAGATGTGATATCCAACTCCTTCCCATTCCAATCCTGAGACACTTCCTATAGCATGAGATGTGATATCTCACTGCTTATACCAAACCTGAGACCCTTCCCATAGCAGGAGATGTGATATCCAACTCATTCCCATTCCAATCCTCAGACCCTTCCTATAGCATGAGATGTGATATCTCAATGCTTCTAATGTCAAACTTGAGACCCTACCTATAGCATGAGATGTGATATCCAAGTCCTTCCCATTCCAATCCTGAGACACTTCTTATAGCATGAGATGTGATATCTCAATGCTTCTAATACCAAACCTGAGACTCTTCCTATAACATGAGATGGGATATCCAACTCCTTCCCATTCCAATCCTGAGACCCTTTTGATAGCAGAGATGTGATATCTCAATGTTTATACCAAACCTGAGACCCTTCCTACGGCATGAGATGTCATATTCAACTCCTTCCCATTCCAATCCTGAGACCCTTCCTATAGCATGAGATTTGATATCCAACTCCTTCCCATTCCAATCCTGAGACCCTTCCTATAGCATGAGATGTGATGTCTCAATGCTTCTAATACCAAACCTGAGATCCTTCCTGTAACATGAGATGTGATATCCAACTCCTTCCATTCCAATCCTGAGACCCTTCCTATAGCATGAGATGTGATATCTCAATGCTTATACCAAACCTGAGACCCTTCCTATAGCATGAGATGTGATATCCAACTCCTTCCCATTCCAATCATGAGACCCTTCCTATAGCATGAGATGTGATATCTCAATGCTTCTAATACCAAACCTGAGATCCTTCCTCTAACATGAAATGTGAGATCCAACTCCTTCCCTTTCCAAACCTAAGAGCCTATCTATAGCATGAGATGTGATATCCAAGTCCTTCACATTCCAACCCTTAGACCCTTCCTACAGCATGCAATATGATATCTCAATGATTCTAATAACAAACCTGAGACCCGTCCTATAACATGAGATGGGATATCCAACTCCTTCCCATTCCAATCCTGAGACACTTCCGATAGCAGAGATGTGATATCTCAATGTTTATACCAAACCTGAGACCCTTCCTATAACATGAGATGTGATATCCAACTCCTTCCCGTTCCAAACCTGAGACCCTTCCTTTAGCATGAGATGTGATATCCAGCTCCTTCCCATTCCAATCCTGAGACACTTCCGATAGCATGAGATGTGATATCTCAATGCTTCTAATATCAAAACTGAGACCCTCCCTATAGCATGATATGTGATATCTAAGTCCTTCCCATTCCAATCCTGAGACCCTTCCTATAGCATGAGATGTGATATCTCAATGCTTCTACCAAACCTGAGACCCTTCCTTTAGCATGAGATGTAATATCCAACTCCTTCCCATTCCAATCCTGAGACCCTTCCTATAGCATGAGATGTGATATCTCAATACTTCTAATACCAAACCTGAGATCCATCCTATAACATGAGATGTGATATCCAACTCCTTCCCTTTCCAAACCTGAGAGCCGTTCTATAGCATGAGA
Source organism: Ambystoma mexicanum (assembly GCF_040938575.1). Lineage (NCBI taxonomy): Eukaryota > Metazoa > Chordata > Amphibia > Caudata > Ambystomatidae > Ambystoma > Ambystoma mexicanum. The sequence continues at coordinate 16,136,522 of NW_027182444.1, forward strand.
TGTGATATCCAGGTCCTTCCCATTCCAATCCTTAGACCCTTCCTACAGCATGCAATATGATATCTCAATGATTCTAATAACAAACCTGAGACCCGTCCTATAGCATGAGATATGATATCCAAGTCCTTCCCATTCCAATCCTGAGACCCTTCCTATAACATGAAATGTGATATCCAACTCCTTCCTATTCCAACCTGAGACCCTTCCTATAGCATGAGATGGGATATCCAACTTCTTCCAAATCCAATACTGATACCCTTCCGATAGCATGAGATGTGATATCCCAATGCTTCTACCAAACCTGAGACCCATACTATGGCATGAGATGTGATATCAAACTCCTTCCCATTCCAATCCTGAGACCCTTCCTATAGCTTGAGGTGTGATATCCAACTCCTTCCCATTCCAATTCTGAGACCCTTCTTATACCATGAGACTTGATATCTCAATGCTTCTAATATTAAACCTGAGACCCGTCCTATAACATGAGATGTGATATCCAAATCCTTCCCCTTCCAAACCTTAGACCCTTCCTTTATCATGAGATGTGATATCCAACTCCTTCCCATTCCAATCCTGAGACCCTTCCGATATCATGAGATTTGTTATCTCAATGCTTCTAATATCAAACTTGAGACCCTCCCTATAGTATGAGATGTGACATCCAAGTCCTTCCCATTCCAATCCTGAGACCCTTCCTATAGCATGAGATGTGATATTTCTATGCTTCTAATACCAAACCTGAGACCCTTCCTATAACATGAGATGGGATATCCAACTCCTTCCCATTCTAATCCTGAGACCCTTCCTTTAGCATGAGATGTGATATCTCAATGCTTATACCAAATCTGAGACCCTTCCTATAGCATGAGATGTGATATCCAATTCCTTCCCATTCCAATCCTGAGACCCTTCCTATAGCATGAGATGTGATATCTCAATGCTTATACCAAACCTGAGAGCCTACCTATAACATGAGATGTGATATCCAAGTCCATCCCATTCCAATCCTTAGACCCTTCCTACAGCATGCGATGTGATATCTCAATGATTCTAATACCAAACCAGAGACTCTTCCTATAACATGAGATGGGATATCCAACTCCTTCCCATTCCAATCCTGAGCCGCTTCCGATAGCAGAGATGTGATATCTCAATGCTTATACCAAACCTGAGACCCTTCCTATAACATGAGATGTGATATCCAACTCCTTCCCGTTCCAAACCTGAGACACTAACTATAGCATATGTGATATCCAACTCCTTCCCATTCCAAACATGAGACCCTTCCTATAGCAAGAAAGTAATATCCAACTCCTACCCATTCCAATCCTGAGACCCTTCCTATAGCAAGAGATGTGATATCCAAATCCTTCCCATTCCAATCCTGAGACCCTTCCTATAACATGAGATGTGATATCCAACTCCTTCCCATTCCAATCCTGAGACACTTCCTATAGCATGAGATGTGATATCTCAATGCTTCTAATACCAAACCTGAGACTCTTCCTATAACATGAGATGGGATATCCAACTCCTTCCCATTCCAATCCTGAGACCCTTTTGATAGCAGAGATGTGATATCTCAATGTTTATACCAAACCTGAGACCCTTCCTACGGCATGAGATGTCATATTCAACTCCTTCCCATTCCAATCCTGAGACCCTTCCTATAGCATGAGATGTGATATCTCAATGCTTATACCAATCCTGAGACCCTTCCTATAGCATGAGATGTGATATCTCAATGCTTATACCAAACCTGAGACCCTTCCTATAGCATGAGATGTGATATCCAACTCCTTCCCATTCCAATCCTGAGACACTTCCTATAGCATGAGATGTGATATCTCAATGCTTCTAATACCAAACCTGAGATCCTTCCTCTAACATGAAATGTGAGATCCAACTCCTTCCCTTTCCAAACCTAAGAGCCTATCTATAGCATGAGATGTGATATCCAAGTCCTTCACATTCCAACCCTTAGACCCTTCCTACAGCATGCAATATGATATCTCAATGATTCTAATAACAAACCTGAGACCCGTCCTATAACATGAGATGGGATATCCAACTCCTTCCCATTCCAATCCTGAGACACTTCCGATAGCAGAGATGTGATATCTCAATGTTTATACCAAACCTGAGACCCTTCCTATAACATGAGATGTGATATCCAACTCCTTCCCGTTCCAAACCTGACACCCTTCCTTTAGCATGAGATGTGATATCCAGCTCCTTCCCATTCCAATCCTGAGACACTTCCGATAGCATGAGATGTGATATCTCAATGCTTCTAATATCAAAACTGAGACCCTCCCTATAGCATGATATGTGATATCTAAGTCCTTCCCATTCCAATCCTGAGACCCTTCCTATAGCATGAGATGTGATATCTCAATGCTTCTACCAAACCTGAGACCCTTCCTTTAGCATGAGATGTGATATCCAACTCCTTCCCATTCCAATCCTGAAACCCTTCCTATAGCATGAGATGTGATATCTCAATACTTCTAATACCAAACCTGAGATCCTTCCGATAACATGAGATGTGATATCTCAATACTTCTAATACCAAACCTGAGATCCATCCTATAACATGAGATGTGATATCCAACTCCTTCCCTTTCCAAACCTGAGAGCCGTTCTATAGCATGAGATGTGATATCCAGGTCCTTCCCATTCCAATCCTTAACCCTTCCTACAGCATGCAATATGATATCTCAATGATTCTAATAACAAACCTGAGACCCGTCCTATAGCATGAGATATGATATCCAAGTCCTTCCCATTCCAATCCTGAGACCCTTCCTATAACATGAAATGTGATATCCAACTCCTTCCCATTCCAACCTGAGACCCTTCCTATAGCATGAGATGGGATATCCAACTTCTTCCAAATCCAATACTGATACCCTTCCGATAGCATGAGATGTGATATCCCAATGCTTCTACCAAACCTGAGACCCATACTATGGCATGAGATGTGATATCAAACTCCTTCCCATTCCAATCCTGAGACCCTTCCTATAGCTTGAGGTGTGATATCCAACTCCTTCCCATTCCAATTCTGAGACCCTTCTTATACCATGAGACTTGATATCTCAATGCTTCTAATATTAAACCTGAGACCCGTCCTATAACATGAGATGTGATATCCAAATCCTTCCCCTTCCAAACCTTAGACCCTTCCTTTATCATGAGATGTGATATCCAACTCCTTCCCATTCCAATCCTGAGACCCTTCCGATATCATGAGATTTGTTATCTCAATGCTTCTAATATCAAACTTGAGACCCTCCCTATAGCATGAGATGTGACATCCAAGTCCTTCCCATTCCAATCCTGAGACCCTTCCTATAGCATGAGATGTGATATCTCTATGCTTCTAATACCAAACCTGAGACCCTTCCTATAACATGAGATGGGATATCCAACTCCTTCCCATTCCAATCCTGAGACCTTTCCGATAGCAGAGATGTGATATCTCAATGCTTATACCAAACCTGAGAACCTTCCTATGGCCTGAGATGTCATATACAACTCCTTCCCATTCCAATCCTGAGACCCTTCCTTTAGCATGAGATGTGATATCTCAATGCTTATACCAAATCTGAGACCCTTCCTATAGCATGAGATGTGATATCCAATTCCTTCCCATTCCAATCCTGAGACCCTTCCTATAGCATGAGATGTGATATCTCAATGCTTATACCAAACCTGAGAGCCTACCTATAACATGAGATGTGATATCCAAGTCTATCCCATTCCATTCCTTAGACCCTTCCTACAGCATGCGATGTGATATCTCAATAATTCTAATACCAAACCAGAGACTCTTCCTATAACATGAGATGGGATATCCAACTCCTTCCCATTCCAATCCTGAGCCGCTTCCGATAGCAGAGATGTGATATCTCAATGCTTATACCAAACCTGAGACCCTTCCTATAACATGAGATGTGATATCCAACTCCTTCCCGTTCCAAACCTGAGACACTAACTATAGCATATGTGATATCCAACTCCTTCCCATTCCAAACATGAGACCCTTCCTATAGCAAGAAAGTAATATCCAACTCCTACCCATTCCAATCCTGAGACCCTTCCTATAGCAAGAGATGTGATATCCAAATCCTTCCCATTCCAATCCTGAGACCCTTCCTATAACATGAGATGTGATATCCAACTCCTTCCCATTCCAACCTGAGACACTTCCTATAGCATGAGAAGGGATATCCAACTCCTTCCCAATCCAATCCTGAGACCCTTCCGATAGCAGAGATGTGATATCTCAATGCTTATACCAAACCTGAGACCCTTCCTATGGCATGAGATGTGATATCCAACTCCTTGCTGAGACCCTTCCTATAGCATGAGAAGGGATATCCAACTCCTTCCCAATCCAATCCTGAGACCCTTCCGATAGCAGCGACGTGATATCTCAATGCTTCTACCAAACCTGAGACCCTTCCTTTAGCATGAGATGTGATATCCAAATCCTTCACATTCCAATCCTGAGACCCTTCCTATAGCATGAGATGTGATATCTCAGTGCTTCTAATACCAAACCTGAGATCCTTCCTATAACATGAGATGTGATATCCAATTCCTTCCCATTCCAAACCTGAGACCCTTCCTATTGGATGAGATGTGATATCCAACTCCTTCCCATTCCAACCTTGAGACCCTTCCTATAGCATGAGATGTGATGTCTCAATGCTTCTAATACCAAACCTGAGATCCTTCCTATAACATGAGATGTGATATCCAACTCCTTCTATTCCAATCCTGAGACCCGTCCTATAGCATGAGATGTGATATCTCAAGGCTTATACCAAACCTGAGACCCTTCCTATAGCATGAGATGTGATATCCAACTGCTTCCCATTCCAATCCTGAGACCCTTCCTATAGCATGCAATATGATATCTCAATGATTCTAATAACAAACCTGAGACCCGTCCTATAGCATGAGATATGATATCCAAGTCCTTCGCATTCCAATCCTGAGACCCTTCCTATAACATGAAATGTGATATCCAACTCCTTCCCATTCCAACCTGAGACCATTCCTATAGAATGAGATGGGATATCCAACTTCTTCCAAATCCAATACTGATACCCTTCCGATAGCATGAGATGTGATATCCCAATGCTTCTACCAAACCTGAGACCCATACTATGGCATGAGATGTGATATCAAACTCCTTCCCATTCCAATCCTGAGACCCTTCCTATAGCTTGAGGTGTGATATCCAACTCCTTCCCATTCCAATTCTGAGACCCTTCTTATACCATGAGACTTGATATCTCAATACTTCTAATATTAAACCTGAGACCCGTCCTATAACATGAGATCTGATATCCAACTCCTTCCCATTCCAATCCTGAGACCCTTTTGATAGCAGAGATGTGATATCTCAATGTTTATACCAAACCTGAGACCCTTCCTACGGCATGAGATGTCATATTCAACTCCTTCCCATTCCAATCCTGAGACCCTTCCTATAGCATGAGATTTGATATCCAACTCCTTCCCATTCCAATCCTGAGACCCTTCCTATAGCATGAGATGTGATGTCTCAATGCTTCTAATACCAAACCTGAGATCCTTCCTATAACATGAGATCTGATATCCAACTCCTTCCATTCCAATCCTGAGACCCTTCCTATAGCATGAGATGTGATATCTCAATGCTTATACCAAACCTGAGACCCTTCCTATAGCATGAGATGTGATATCCAACTCCTTCCCATTCCAATCCTGAGACCCTTCCTATAGCATGAGATGTGATATCTCAATGCTTCTAATACCAAACCTGAGATCCTTCCTCTAACATGAAATGTGAGATCCAACTCCTTCCCTTTCCAAACCTAAGAGCCTATCTATAGCATGAGATGTGATATCCAAGTCCTTCACATTCCAACCCTTAGACCCTTCCTACAGCATGCAATATGATATCTCAATGATTCCAATAACAAACCTGAGACCCGTCCTATAACATGAGATGGGATATCCAACTCCTTCCCATTCCAATCCTGAGACACTTCCGATAGCAGAGATGTGATATCTCAATGTTTATACCAAACCTGAGACCCTTCCTATAACATGAGATGTGATATCCAACTCCTTCCCGTTCCAAACCTGAGACCCTTCCTTTAGCATGAGATGTGATATCCAGCTCCTTCCCATTCCAATCCTGAGACACTTCCGATAGCAGAGATGTGATATCTCAATGTTTATACCAAACCTGAGACCCTTCCTACGGCATGAGATGTCATATTCAACTCCTTCCCATTCCAATCCTGAGACCCTTCCTATAGCATGAGATTTGATATCCAACTCCTTCCCATTCCAATCCTGAGACCCTTCCTATAGCATGAGATGTGATGTCTCAATGCTTCTAATACCAAACCTGAGATCCTTCCTATAACATGAGATCTGATATCCAACTCCTTCCATTCCAATCCTGAGACCCTTCCTATAGCATGAGATGTGATATCTCAATGCTTATACCAAACCTGAGACCCTTCCTATAGCATGAGTCGTGATATCCAACTCCTTCCCATTCCAATCCTGAAACCCTTCCTATAGCATGAGATGTGATATCTCAATGCTTCTAATACCAAACCTGAGATCCTTCCTCTAACATGAAATGTGAGATCCAACTCCTTCCCTTTCCAAACCTAAGAGCCTATCTATAGCATGAGATGTGATATCCAAGTCCTTCACATTCCAACCCTTAGACCCTTCCTACAGCATGCAATATGATATCTCAATGATTCCAATAACAAACCTGAGACCCGTCCTATAACATGAGATGGGATATCCAACTCCTTCCCATTCCAATCCTGAGACACTTCCGATAGCAGAGATGTGATATCTCAATGTTTATACCAAACCTGAGACCCTTCCTATAACATGAGATGTGATATCCAACTCCTTCCCGTTCCAAACCTGAGACCCTTCCTTTAGCATGAGATGTGATATCCAGCTCCTTCCCATTCCAATCCTGAGACACTTCCGATAGCATGAGATGTGATATCTCAATGCTTCTAATATCAAAACTGAGACCCTCCCTATAGCATGATATGTGATATCTAAGTCCTTCCCATTCCAATCCTGAGACCCTTCCTATAGCATGAGATGTGATATCTCAATGCTTCTACCAAACCTGAGACCCTTCCTTTAGCATGAGATGTGATATCCAACTCCTTCCCATTCCAATCCTGAGACCCTTCCTATAGCATGAGATGTGATATCTCAATACTTCTAATACCAAACCTGAGATCCTTCCGATAACATGAGATGTGATATCTCAATACTTCTAATACCAAACCTGAGATCCATCCTATAACATGAGAAGTGATATCCAACTCCTTCCCTTTCCAAACCTGAGAGCCGTTCTATAGCATGAGATGTGATAACCAGGTCCTTCCCATTCCAATCCTTAGACCCTTCCTACAGCATGCAATATGATATCTCAATGATTCTAATAACAAACCTGAGACCCGTCCTATAGCATGAGATATGATATCCAAGTCCTTCCCATTCCAATCCTGAGACCCTTCCTATAACACGAAATGTGATATCCAACTCCTTCCCATTCCAACCTGAGACCCTTCCTATAGCATGAGATGGGATATCCAACTTCTTCCAAATCCAATACTGATACCCTTCCGATAGCATGAGATGTGATATCCCAATGCTTCTACCAAACCTGAGACCCATACTATGGCATGAGATGTGATATCAAACTCCTTCCCATTCCAATCCTGAGACCCTTCCTATAGCTTGAGGTGTGATATCCAACTCCTTCCCATTTCAATTCTGAGACCCTTCTTATACCATGAGACTTGATATCTCAATGCTTCTAATATTAAACCTGAGACCCGTCCTATAACATGAGATGTGATATCCAAATCCTTCCCCTTCCAAACCTTAGACCCTTCCTTTATCATGAGATGTGATATCCAACTCCTTCCCATTCCAATCCTGAGACCCTTCCGATATCATGAGATTTGTTATCTCAATGCTTCTAATATCAAACTTGAGACCCTACCTATAGCATGAGATGTGACATCCAAGTCCTTCCCATTCCAATCCTGAGACCCTTCCTATAGCATGAGATGTGATATCTCTATGCTTCTAATACCAAACCTGAGACCCTTCCTATAACATGAGATGGGATATCCAACTCCTTCCCATTCCAATCCTGAGACCTTTCCGATAGCAGAGATGTGATATCTCAATGCTTATACCAAACCTGAGAACCTTCCTATGGCCTGAGATGTCATATACAACTCCTTCCCATTCCAATCCTGAGACCCTTCCTTTAGCATGAGATGTGATATCTCAATGCTTATACCAAATCTGAGACCCTTCCTATAGCATGAGATGTGATATCCAATTCCTTCCCATTCCAATCCTGTGACCCTTCCTATAGCATGAGATGTGATATCTCAATGCTTATAGCAAACCTGAGAGCCTACCTATAACATGAGATGTGATATCCAAGTCCATCCCATTCCAATCCTTAGACACTTCCTACAGCATGCTATGTGATATCTCAATGATTCTAATACCAAACCAGAGACTCTTCCTATAACATGAGATGGGATATCCAACTCCTTCCCATTCCAATCCTGAGCCGCTTCCGATAGCAGAGATGTGATATCTCAATGCTTATACCAAACCTGAGACCCTTCCTATAACATGAGATGTGATATCCAACTCCTTCCCGTTCCAAACCTGAGACACTAACTATAGCATATGTGATATCCAACTCCTTCCCATTCCAAACATGAGACCCTTCCTATAGCAAGAAAGTAATATCCAACTCCTACCCATTCCAATCCTGAGACCCTTCCTATAGCAAGAGATGTGATATCCAAATCCTTTCCATTCCAATCCTGAGACCCTTCCTATAACATGAGATGTGATATCCAACTCCTTCCCATTCCAACCTGAGACACTTCCTATAGCATGAGAAGGGATATCCAACTCCTTCCCAATCCAATCCTGAGACCCTTCCGATAGCAGAGATGTGATATCTCAATGCTTATACCAAACCTGAGACCCTTCCTATGGCATGAGATGTGATATCCAACTCCTTGCCATTCAAATCCTGAGACCCTTCCTATAGCATGAGAAGGGATATCCAACTCCTTCCCAATCCAATCCTGAGACCCTTCCGATAGCAGCGACGTGATATCTCAATGCTTCTACCAAACCTGAGACCCTTCCTTTAGCATGAGATGTGATATCCAAATCCTTCACATTCCAATCCTGAGACCCTTCCTATAGCATGAGATGTGATATCTCAATGCTTCTAATACCAAACCTGAGATCCTTCCTATAACATGAGATGTGATATCCAATTCCTTCCCATTCCAACCCTGAGACCCTTCCTATAGCATGAGATGTGATGTCTCAATGCTTCTAATACCAAACCTGAGATCCTTCCTATAACATGAGATGTGATATCCAACTCCTTCCATTCCAATCCTGAGACCCGTCCTATAGCATGAGATGTGATATCTCAATGCTTATACCAAACCTGAGACCCTTCCTATAGCATGAGATGTGATATCCAACTGCTTCCCATTCCAATCCTGAGACCCTTCCTATAGCATGAGATGTGATATCTCAATGCTTCTAATACCAAACCTGAGACCCTTCCTATAACATGAGATGGGATATCCAACTCCTTCCCATTCCAATCCTGAGACCTTTCCGATAGCAGAGATGTGATATCTCAATGCTTATACCAAACCTGAGAACCTTCCTATGGCCTGAGATGTCATATACAACTCCTTCCCATTCCAATCCTGAGACCCTTCCTTTAGCATGAGATGTGATATCTCAATGCTTATACCAAATCTGAGACCCTTCCTATAGCATGAGATGTGATATCCAATTCCTTCCCATTCCAATCCTGTGACCCTTCCTATAGCATGAGATGTGATATCTCAATGCTTATAGCAAACCTGAGAGCCTACCTATAACATGAGATGTGATATCCAAGTCCATCCCATTCCAATCCTTAGACCCTTCCTACAGCATGCTATGTGATATCTCAATGATTCTAATACCAAACCAGAGACTCTTCCTATAACATGAGATGGGATATCCAACTCCTTCCCATTCCAATCCTGAGCCGCTTCCGATAGCAGAGATGTGATATCTCAATGCTTATACCAAACCTGAGACCCTTCCTATAACATGAGATGTGATATCCAACTCCTTCCCGTTCCAAACCTGAGACACTAACTATAGCATATGTGATATCCAACTCCTTCCCATTCCAAACATGAGACCCTTCCTATAGCAAGAAAGTAATATCCAACTCCTACCCATTCCAATCCTGAGACCCTTCCTATAGCAAGAGATGTGATATCCAAATCCTTTCCATTCCAATCCTGAGACCCTTCCTATAACATGAGATGTGATATCCAACTCCTTCCCATTCCAACCTGAGACACTTCCTATAGCATGAGAAGGGATATCCAACTCCTTCCCAATCCAATCCTGAGACCCTTCCGATAGCAGAGATGTGATATCTCAATGCTTATACCAAACCTGAGACCCTTCCTATGGCATGAGATGTGATATCCAACTCCTTGCCATTCAAATCCTGAGACCCTTCCTATAGCATGAGAAGGGATATCCAACTCCTTCCCAATCCAATCCTGAGACCCTTCCGATAGCAGCGACGTGATATCTCAATGCTTCTACCAAACCTGAGACCCTTCCTTTAGCATGAGATGTGATATCCAAAACCTTCACATTCCAATCCTGAGACCCTTCCTATAGCATGAGATGTGATATCTCAATGCTTCTAATACCAAACCTGAGATCCTTCCTATAACATGAGATGTGATATCCAATACCTTCCCATTCCAAACCTGAGACCCTTCCTATTGGATGAGATGTGATATCCAACTCCTTCCCATTCCAACCCTGAGACCCTTCCTATAGCATGAGATGTGATGTCTCAATGCTTCTAATACCAAACCTGAGATCCTTCCTATAACATGAGATGTGATATCCAACTCCTTCCATTCCAATCCTGAGACCCGTCCTATAGCATGAGATGTGATATCTCAATGCTTATACCAAACCTGAGACCCTTCCTATAGCATGAGATGTGATATCCAACTGCTTCCCATTCCAATCCTGAGACCCTTCCTATAGCATGAGATGTGATATCTCAATGCTTCTAATACCAAACCTGAGATCCTTCCTCTAACATGAAATGTGATATCCAACTCCTTCCCTTTCCAAACCTAAGAGCCTATCTATAGCATGAGATGTGATATCCAAGTCCTTCACATTCCAACCCTTAGACCCTTCCTACAGCATGCAATATGATATCTCAATGATTCTAATAACAAACCTGAGACCCGTCCTATAACATGAGATGGGATATCCAACTCCTTCCCATTCCAATCCTGAGACACTTCCGATAGCAGAGATGTGATATCTCAATGCTTATACCAAACCTGAGACCCTTCCTATAACATGAGATGTGATATCCAAATCCTTCCCGTTCCAAACCTGAGACCCTTCCTTTAGCATGAGATGTGATATCCAGCTCCTTCCCATTCCAATCCTTAGACACTTCCGATAGCATGAGATGTGATATCTCAATGCTTCTAATATCAAAACTGAGACCCTCCCTATAGCATGATATGTGATATCTAAGTCCTTCCCATTCCAATCCTGAGACCCTCCCTATAGCATGAGATGTGATATCCAACTCCTTCCCATTCCAATCCTGAGACCCTTCCTATAGCATGAGAAATGATATCTCAATACTTCTAATACCAAACGTGAGATCCTTCCGATAACATGAGATGTGATATCCGCATCCTTCCCCCTCCAAACCTGAGACCCTCCCTTTAGCATGAAATGTGATATCCAACTCCTTCCTATTCCAATCCTGAGACTCTTCTGATAGCATGAGATGTGATATCTCAATGCTTCTAATACCAAACCTGAGATCCTTCCGATAGCATGAGATGTGATATCTCAATGCTTCTAATACCAAACCTGAGATCCTTCCTATAACATGAGATGTGATATCCAAATCCTTCCCCTTCCAAACCTGAGACCCTCCCTTTAGCATGAGATGTGATATCTAACTCCTTCCCATTCCATTCCTGAGACCCTTCTGATAGCATGAGATGTGATATCTCAATGCCTCTAATACCAAACCTGAGATCCTACCTCTAACATGAAATGAGATATCCAACTCTTTCCCCTTCCAAACCTGAGAGCCTTCCTATAGCATGAGATGTGATATCCAAGTCCTTCCCATTCCAATACTGAGACCCTTCCTATAGCTTGAGATGTGATATCCAACTCCTTCCCATTCCAATTCTGAGACCCTTCCTATAGCATGAGATGTGATATCTCAATGCTTATACCAAACCTTAGAGCCTACCTATAGCATGAGATGTGATATCCAAGTCCATCCCATTCCAATCCTTAGACCCTTCCTACAGCATGCGATGTGATATCTCAATGATTCTAATACCAAACCAGAGACTCTTCCTATAACATGAGATGGGATATCCAACTCCTTCCCATTCCAATTCTGAGACCCTTCCTATACTATGAGACTTGATATCTCAATGCTTCTAATACCAAACCTGAGACCCGTAATATAACATGAGATGTGATATCCAAATCCTTCCCCTTCCAAACCTTAGACCCTTCCTTTATCATGAGATGTGATATCCAACTCCTTACCATTCCAATCCTGAGACCCTTCCGATATCATGAGTTGTGATATCTCAAAGCTTCTAATATCAAACTTGAGACCCTCCCTATAGCATGAGATGTGATATCCAAGTCCTTCCCATTCCAATCCTGAGACCCTTCCTATAGCATGAGATGTGATATCTCAATGCTTCTAATACCAAACCTGAGACCCTTCCTATAACATGAGATGGGAATATCCAACTCCTTCCCATTCCAATCTTCAGACCCTTCCGATAGCAGAGATGTGATATCTCAATGCTTATACCACACCTGAGATCCTTCCTATAACATGAGATGTGATATCCAACTCCTTCCCATTCCAATCCTGAGACACTTCCTATAGCATGAGATGTGATATCTCACTGCTTATACCAAACCTGAGACCCTTCCCATAGCAGATGTGATATCCAACTCCTTCCCATTCCAATCCTCAGACCCTTCCTATAGCATGAGATGTGATATCTCAATGCTTCTAATGTCAAACTTGAGACCCTACCTATAGCATGAGATGTGATATCCAAGTCCTTCCCATTCCAATCCTGAGACACTTCCTATAGCATGAGATGTGATATCTCAATGCTTCTAATACCAAACCTGAGACTCTTCCTATAACATGAGATGGGATATCCAACTCCTTCCAATTCCAATCCTGAGACCCTTTTGATAGCAGAGATGTGATATCTCAATGTTTATACCAAACCTGAGACCCTTCCTACGGCATGAGATGTCATATTCAACTCCTTCCCATTCCAATCCTGAGACCCTTCCTATAGCATGAGATTTGATATCCAACTCCTTCCCATTCCAATCCTGAGACCCTTCCTATAGCATGAGATGTGATGTCTCAATGCTTCTAATACCAAACCTGAGATCCTTCCTATAACATGAGATGTGATATCCAACTCCTTCCATTCCAATCCTGAGACCCTTCCTATAGCATGAGATGTGATATATCAATGCTTATACCAAACCTGAGACCCTTCCTATAGCATGAGATGTGATATCCAACTCCTTCCCATTCCAATCCTGAGACCCTTCCTATAGCCTGAGATGTGATATCCAATTCCTTCCCATTCCAATCCTGAGACCCTTCCTATAGCATGAGATGTGATATCTCAATGCTTATACCAAACCTGAGAGCCTACCTATTACATGAGATGTGATATCCAAGTCCATCCCATTCCAATCCTTAGACCCTTCCTACAGCATGCGATGTGATATCTCAATGATTCTAATACCAAACCAGAGACTCTTCCTATAACATGAGATGGGATATCCAACTCCTTCCCATTCCAATCCTGAGCCGCTTCCGATAGCAGAGATGTGATATCTCAATGCTTATACCAAACCTGAGACCCTTCCTATAACATGAGATGTGATATCCAACTCCTTCCCGTTCCAAACCTGAGACACTAACTATAGCATATGTGTTATCCAACTCCTTCCCATTCCAAACATGAGACCCTTCCTATAGCAAGAAAGTAATATCCAACTCCTACCCATTCCAATCCTGAGACCCTTCCTATAGCAAGAGATGTGATATCCAAATCCTTCCCATTCCAATCCTGAGACCCTTCCTATAACATGGGATGTGATATCCAACTCCTTCCCATTCCAACCTGAGACACTTCCTATAGCATGAGATTTGATATCCAACTCCTTCCCATTCCAATCCTGAGACCCTTCCTATAGCATGAGATGTGATGTCTCAATGCTTCTAATACCAAACCTGAGATCCTTCCTATAACATGAGATGTGATATCCAACTCCTTCCATTCCAATCCTGAGACCCTTCCTATAGCATGAGATGTGATATATCAATGCTTATACCAAACCTGAGACCCTTCCTATAGCATGAGATGTGATATCCAACTCCTTCCCATTCCAATCCTGAGACCCTTCCTATAGCCTGAGATGTGATATCCAATTCCTTCCCATTCCAATCCTGTGACCCTTCCTATAGCATGAGATGTGATATCTCAATGCTTATACCAAACCTGAGAGCCTACCTATAACATGAGATGTGATATCCAAGTCCATCCCATTCCAATCCTTAGACCCTTCCTACAGCATGCGATGTGATATCTCAATGATTCTAATACCAAACCAGAGACTCTTCCTATAACATGAGATGGGATATCCAACTCCTTCCCATTCCAATCCTGAGCCGCTTCCGATAGCAGAGATGTGATATCTCAATGCTTATACCAAACCTGAGACCCTTCCTATAACATGAGATGTGATATCCAACTCCTTCCCGTTCCAAACCTGAGACACTAACTATAGCATATGTGATATCCAACTCCTTCCCATTCCAAACATGAGACCCTTCCTATAGCAAGAAAGTAATATCCAACTCCTACCCATTCCAATCCTGAGACCCTTCCTATAGCAAGAGATGTGATATCCAAATCCTTCCCATTCCAATCCTGAGACCCTTCCTATAACATGAGATGTGATATCCAACTCCTTCCCATTCCAACCTGAGACACTTCCTATAGCATGAGAAGGGATATCCAACTCCTTCCCAATCCAATCCTGAGACCCTTCCGATAGCAGAGATGTGATATCTCAATGCTTATACCAAACCTGAGACCCTTCCTATGGCATGAGATGTGATATCCAACTCCTTGCCATTCAAATCCTGAGACCCTTCCTATAGCATGAGAAGGGATATCCAACTCCTTCCCAATCCAATCCTGAGACCCTTCCGATAGCAGCGACGTGATATCTCAATGCTTCTACCAAACCTGAGACCCTTCCTTTAGCATGAGATGTGATATCCAAATCCTTCACATTCCAATCCTGAGACCCTTCCTATAGCATGAGATGTGATATCTCAATGCTTCTAATACCAAACCTGAGATCCTTCCTATAACATGAGATGTGATATCCAATTCCTTCCCATTCCAAACCTGAGACCCTTCCTATTGGATGAGATGTGATATCCAACTCCTTCCCATTCCAACCCTGAGACCCTTCCTATAGCATGAGATGTGATGTCTCAATGCTTCTAATACCAAACCTGAGATCCTTCCTATAACATGAGATGTGATATCCAACTCCTTCCATTCGAATCCTGAGACCCGTCCTATAGCATGAGATGTGATATCTCAATGCTTATACCAAACCTGAGACCCTTCCTATAGCATGAGATGTGATATCCAACTGCTTCCCATTCCAATCCTGAGACCCTTCCTATAGCATGAGATGTGATATCTCAATGCTTCTAATACCAAACCTGAGATCCTTCCTCTAACATGAAATGTGATATCCAACTCCTTCCCTTTCCAAACCTAAGAGCCTATCTATAGCATGAGATGTGATATCCAAGTCCTTCACATTCCAACCCTTAGACCCTTCCTACAGCATGCAATATGATATCTCAATGCTTCTAATACCAAACCTGAGACCCTTCCTATAACATGAGATGGGAATATCCAACTCCTTCCCATTCCAATCTTGAGACCCTTCCGATAGCAGAGATGTGATATCTCAATGCTTATACCAAACCTGAGATCCTTCCTATAACATGAGATGTGATATCCAACTCCTTCCCATTCCAATCCTGAGACACTTCCTATAGCATGAGATGTGATATCTCACTGCTTATACCAAACCTGAGACCCTTCCCATAGCAGGAGATGTGATATCCAACTCATTCCCATTCCAATCCTCAGACCCTTCCTATAGCATGAGATGTGATATCTCAATGCTTCTAATGTCAAACTTGAGACCCTACCTATAGCATGAGATGTGATATCCAAGTCCTTCCCATTCCAATCCTGAGACACTTCTTATAGCATGAGATGTGATATCTCAATGCTTCTAATACCAAACCTGAGACTCTTCCTATAACATGAGATGGGATATCCAACTCCTTCCCATTCCAATCCTGAGACCCTTTTGATAGCAGAGATGTGATATCTCAATGTTTATACCAAACCTGAGACCCTTCCTACGGCATGAGATGTCATATTCAACTCCTTCCCATTCCAATCCTGAGACCCTTCCTATAGCATGAGATTTGATATCCAACTCCTTCCCATTCCAATCCTGAGACCCTTCCTATAGCATGAGATGTGATGTCTCAATGCTTCTAATACCAAACCTGAGATCCTTCCTGTAACATGAGATGTGATATCCAACTCCTTCCATTCCAATCCTGAGACCCTTCCTATAGCATGAGATGTGATATCTCAATGCTTATACCAAACCTGAGACCCTTCCTATAGCATGAGATGTGATATCCAACTCCTTCCCATTCCAATCATGAGACCCTTCCTATAGCATGAGATGTGATATCTCAATGCTTCTAATACCAAACCTGAGATCCTTCCTCTAACATGAAATGTGAGATCCAACTCCTTCCCTTTCCAAACCTAAGAGCCTATCTATAGCATGAGATGTGATATCCAAGTCCTTCACATTCCAACCCTTAGACCCTTCCTACAGCATGCAATATGATATCTCAATGATTCTAATAACAAACCTGAGACCCGTCCTATAACATGAGATGGGATATCCAACTCCTTCCCATTCCAATCCTGAGACACTTCCGATAGCAGAGATGTGATATCTCAATGTTTATACCAAACCTGAGACCCTTCCTATAACATGAGATGTGATATCCAACTCCTTCCCGTTCCAAACCTGAGACCCTTCCTTTAGCATGAGATGTGATATCCAGCTCCTTCCCATTCCAATCCTGAGACACTTCCGATAGCATGAGATGTGATATCTCAATGCTTCTAATATCAAAACTGAGACCCTCCCTATAGCATGATATGTGATATCTAAGTCCTTCCCATTCCAATCCTGAGACCCTTCCTATAGCATGAGATGTGATATCTCAATGCTTCTACCAAACCTGAGACCCTTCCTTTAGCATGAGATGTAATATCCAACTCCTTCCCATTCCAATCCTGAGACCCTTCCTATAGCATGAGATGTGATATCTCAATACTTCTAATACCAAACCTGAGATCCATCCTATAACATGAGATGTGATATCCAACTCCTTCCCTTTCCAAACCTGAGAGCCGTTCTATAGCATGAGATGTGATATCCAGGTCCTTCCCATTCCAATCCTTAGACCCTTCCTACAGCATGCAATATGATATCTCAATGATTCTAATAACAAACCTGAGACCCGTCCTATAGCATGAGATATGATATCCAAGTCCTTCCCATTCCAATCCTGAGACCCTTCCTATAACATGAAATGTGATATCCAACTCCTTCCTATTCCAACCTGAGACCCTTCCTATAGCATGAGATGGGATATCCAACTTCTTCCAAATCCAATACTGATACCCTTCCGATAGCATGAGATGTGATATCCCAATGCTTCTACCAAACCTGAGACCCATACTATGGCATGAGATGTGATATCAAACTCCTTCCCATTCCAATCCTGAGACCCTTCCTATAGCTTGAGGTGTGATATCCAACTCCTTCCCATTCCAATTCTGAGACCCTTCTTATACCATGAGACTTGATATCTCAATGCTTCTAATATTAAACCTGAGACCCGTCCTATAACATGAGATGTGATATCCAAATCCTTCCCCTTCCAAACCTTAGACCCTTCCTTTATCATGAGATGTGATATCCAACTCCTTCCCATTCCAATCCTGAGACCCTTCCGATATCATGAGATTTGTTATCTCAATGCTTCTAATATCAAACTTGAGACCCTCCCTATAGTATGAGATGTGACATCCAAGTCCTTCCCATTCCAATCCTGAGACCCTTCCTATAGCATGAGATGTGATATTTCTATGCTTCTAATACCAAACCTGAGACCCTTCCTATAACATGAGATGGGATATCCAACTCCTTCCCATTCTAATCCTGAGACCCTTCCTTTAGCATGAGATGTGATATCTCAATGCTTATACCAAATCTGAGACCCTTCCTATAGCATGAGATGTGATATCCAATTCCTTCCCATTCCAATCCTGAGACCCTTCCTATAGCATGAGATGTGATATCTCAATGCTTATACCAAACCTGAGAGCCTACCTATAACATGAGATGTGATATCCAAGTCCATCCCATTCCAATCCTTAGACCCTTCCTACAGCATGCGATGTGATATCTCAATGATTCTAATACCAAACCAGAGACTCTTCCTATAACATGAGATGGGATATCCAACTCCTTCCCATTCCAATCCTGAGCCGCTTCCGATAGCAGAGATGTGATATCTCAATGCTTATACCAAACCTGAGACCCTTCCTATAACATGAGATGTGATATCCAACTCCTTCCCGTTCCAAACCTGAGACACTAACTATAGCATATGTGATATCCAACTCCTTCCCATTCCAAACATGAGACCCTTCCTATAGCAAGAAAGTAATATCCAACTCCTACCCATTCCAATCCTGAGACCCTTCCTATAGCAAGAGATGTGATATCCAAATCCTTCCCATTCCAATCCTGAGACCCTTCCTATAACATGAGATGTGATATCCAACTCCTTCCCATTCCAATCCTGAGACACTTCCTATAGCATGAGATGTGATATCTCAATGCTTCTAATACCAAACCTGAGACTCTTCCTATAACATGAGATGGGATATCCAACTCCTTCCCATTCCAATCCTGAGACCCTTTTGATAGCAGAGATGTGATATCTCAATGTTTATACCAAACCTGAGACCCTTCCTACGGCATGAGATGTCATATTCAACTCCTTCCCATTCCAATCCTGAGACCCTTCCTATAGCATGAGATGTGATATCTCAATGCTTATACCAATCCTGAGACCCTTCCTATAGCATGAGATGTGATATCTCAATGCTTATACCAAACCTGAGACCCTTCCTATAGCATGAGATGTGATATCCAACTCCTTCCCATTCCAATCCTGAGACACTTCCTATAGCATGAGATGTGATATCTCAATGCTTCTAATACCAAACCTGAGATCCTTCCTCTAACATGAAATGTGAGATCCAACTCCTTCCCTTTCCAAACCTAAGAGCCTATCTATAGCATGAGATGTGATATCCAAGTCCTTCACATTCCAACCCTTAGACCCTTCCTACAGCATGCAATATGATATCTCAATGATTCTAATAACAAACCTGAGACCCGTCCTATAACATGAGATGGGATATCCAACTCCTTCCCATTCCAATCCTGAGACACTTCCGATAGCAGAGATGTGATATCTCAATGTTTATACCAAACATGAGACCCTTCCTATAACATGAGATGTGATATCCAACTCCTTCCCGTTCCAAACCTGACACCCTTCCTTTAGCATGAGATGTGATATCCAGCTCCTTCCCATTCCAATCCTGAGACACTTCCGATAGCATGAGATGTGATATCTCAATGCTTCTAATATCAAAACTGAGACCCTCCCTATAGCATGATATGTGATATCTAAGTCCTTCCCATTCCAATCCTGAGACCCTTCCTATAGCATGAGATGTGATATCTCAATGCTTCTACCAAACCTGAGACCCTTCCTTTAGCATGAGATGTGATATCCAACTCCTTCCCATTCCAATCCTGAAACCCTTCCTATAGCATGAGATGTGATATCTCAATACTTCTAATACCAAACCTGAGATCCTTCCGATAACATGAGATGTGATATCTCAATACTTCTAATACCAAACCTGAGATCCATCCTATAACATGAGATGTGATATCCAACTCCTTCCCTTTCCAAACCTGAGAGCCGTTCTATAGCATGAGATGTGATATCCAGGTCCTTCCCATTCCAATCCTTAACCCTTCCTACAGCATGCAATATGATATCTCAATGATTCTAATAACAAACCTGAGACCCGTCCTATAGCATGAGATATGATATCCAAGTCCTTCCCATTCCAATCCTGAGACCCTTCCTATAACATGAAATGTGATATCCAACTCCTTCCCATTCCAACCTGAGACCCTTCCTATAGCATGAGATGGGATATCCAACTTCTTCCAAATCCAATACTGATACCCTTCCGATAGCATGAGATGTGATATCCCAATGCTTCTACCAAACCTGAGACCCATACTATGGCATGAGATGTGATATCAAACTCCTTCCCATTCCAATCCTGAGACCCTTCCTATAGCTTGAGGTGTGATATCCAACTCCTTCCCATTCCAATTCTGAGACCCTTCTTATACCATGAGACTTGATATCTCAATGCTTCTAATATTAAACCTGAGACCCGTCCTATAACATGAGATGTGATATCCAAATCCTTCCCCTTCCAAACCTTAGACCCTTCCTTTATCATGAGATGTGATATCCAACTCCTTCCCATTCCAATCCTGAGACCCTTCCGATATCATGAGATTTGTTATCTCAATGCTTCTAATATCAAACTTGAGACCCTCCCTATAGCATGAGATGTGACATCCAAGTCCTTCCCATTCCAATCCTGAGACCCTTCCTATAGCATGAGATGTGATATCTCTATGCTTCTAATACCAAACCTGAGACCCTTCCTATAACATGAGATGGGATATCCAACTCCTTCCCATTCCAATCCTGAGACCTTTCCGATAGCAGAGATGTGATATCTCAATGCTTATACCAAACCTGAGAACCTTCCTATGGCCTGAGATGTCATATACAACTCCTTCCCATTCCAATCCTGAGACCCTTCCTTTAGCATGAGATGTGATATCTCAATGCTTATACCAAATCTGAGACCCTTCCTATAGCATGAGATGTGATATCCAATTCCTTCCCATTCCAATCCTGAGACCCTTCCTATAGCATGAGATGTGATATCTCAATGCTTATACCAAACCTGAGAGCCTACCTATAACATGAGATGTGATATCCAAGTCTATCCCATTCCAATCCTTAGACCCTTCCTACAGCATGCGATGTGATATCTCAATAATTCTAATACCAAACCAGAGACTCTTCCTATAACATGAGATGGGATATCCAACTCCTTCCCATTCCAATCCTGAGCCGCTTCCGATAGCAGAGATGTGATATCTCAATGCTTATACCAAACCTGAGACCCTTCCTATAACATGAGATGTGATATCCAACTCCTTCCCGTTCCAAACCTGAGACACTAACTATAGCATATGTGATATCCAACTCCTTCCCATTCCAAACATGAGACCCTTCCTATAGCAAGAAAGTAATATCCAACTCCTACCCATTCCAATCCTGAGACCCTTCCTATAGCAAGAGATGTGATATCCAAATCCTTCCCATTCCAATCCTGAGACCCTTCCTATAACATGAGATGTGATATCCAACTCCTTCCCATTCCAACCTGAGACACTTCCTATAGCAGGAGAAGGGATATCCAACTCCTTCCCAATCCAATCCTGAGACCCTTCCGATAGCAGAGATGTGATATCTCAATGCTTATACCAAACCTGAGACCCTTCCTATGGCATGAGATGTGATATCCAACTCCTTGCTGAGACCCTTCCTATAGCATGAGAAGGGATATCCAACTCCTTCCCAATCCAATCCTGAGACCCTTCCGATAGCAGCGACGTGATATCTCAATGCTTCTACCAAACCTGAGACCCTTCCTTTAGCATGAGATGTGATATCCAAATCCTTCACATTCCAATCCTGAGACCCTTCCTATAGCATGAGATGTGATATCTCAGTGCTTCTAATACCAAACCTGAGATCCTTCCTATAACATGAGATGTGATATCCAATTCCTTCCCATTCCAAACCTGAGACCCTTCCTATTGGATGAGATGTGATATCCAACTCCTTCCCATTCCAACCTTGAGACCCTTCCTATAGCATGAGATGTGATGTCTCAATGCTTCTAATACCAAACCTGAGATCCTTCCTATAACATGAGATGTGATATCCAACTCCTTCTATTCCAATCCTGAGACCCGTCCTATAGCATGAGATGTGATATCTCAAGGCTTATACCAAACCTGAGACCCTTCCTATAGCATGAGATGTGATATCCAACTGCTTCCCATTCCAATCCTGAGACCCTTCCTATAGCATGCAATATGATATCTCAATGATTCTAATAACAAACCT
This sequence comes from Ambystoma mexicanum, assembly GCF_040938575.1. NCBI lineage: Eukaryota > Metazoa > Chordata > Amphibia > Caudata > Ambystomatidae > Ambystoma > Ambystoma mexicanum. Next base: position 16,159,308 of record NW_027182444.1, read on the forward strand.
GAGACCCGTCCTATAGCATGAGATATGATATCCAAGTCCTTCGCATTCCAATCCTGAGACCCTTCCTATAACATGAAATGTGATATCCAACTCCTTCCCATTCCAACCTGAGACCATTCCTATAGAATGAGATGGGATATCCAACTTCTTCCAAATCCAATACTGATACCCTTCCGATAGCATGAGATGTGATATCCCAATGCTTCTACCAAACCTGAGACCCATACTATGGCATGAGATGTGATATCAAACTCCTTCCCATTCCAATCCTGAGACCCTTCCTATAGCTTGAGGTGTGATATCCAACTCCTTCCCATTCCAATTCTGAGACCCTTCTTATACCATGAGACTTGATATCTCAATACTTCTAATATTAAACCTGAGACCCGTCCTATAACATGAGATGTGATATCCAAATCCTTCCCCTTCCAAACCTTAGACCCTTCCTTTATCATGAGATGTGATATCCAACTCCTTCCCATTCCAATCCTGAGACCCTTCCGATATCATGAGATTTGTTATCTCAATGCTTCTAATATCAAACTTGAGACCCTCCCTATAGCATGAGATGTGACATCCAAGTCCTTCCCATTCCAATCCTGAGACCCTTCCTATAGCATGAGATGTGATATCTCTATGCTTCTAATACCAAACCTGAGACCCTTCCTATAACATGAGATGGGATATCCAACTCCTTCCCATTCCAATCCTGAGACCTTTCCGATAGCAGAGATGTGATATCTCAATGCTTATACCAAACCTGAGAACCTTCCTATGGCCTGAGATGTCATATACAACTCCTTCCCATTCCAATCCTGAGACCCTTCCTTTAGCATGAGATGTGATATCTCAATGCTTATACCAAATCTGAGACCCTTCCTATAGCATGAGATGTGATATCCAATTCCTTCCCATTCCAATCCTGAGACCCTTCCTATAGCATGAGATGTGATATCTCAATAATTCTAATACCAAACCAGAGACTCTTCCTATAACATGAGATGGGATATCCAACTCCTTCCCATTCCAATCCTGAGCCGCTTCCGATAGCAGAGATGTGATATCTCAATGCTTATACCAAACCTGAGACCCTTCCTATAACATGAGATGTGATATCCAACTCCTTCCCGTTCCAAACCTGAGACACTAACTATAGCATATGTGATATCCAACTCCTTCCCATTCCAAACATGAGACCCTTCCTATAGCAAGAAAGTAATATCCAACTCCTACCCATTCCAATCCTGAGACCCTTCCTATAGCAAGAGATGTGATATCCAAATCCTTCCCATTCCAATCCTGAGACCCTTCCTATAACATGAGATGTGATATCCAACTCCTTCCCATTCCAACCTGAGACACTTCCTATAGCATGAGAAGGGATATCCAACTCCTTCCCAATCCAATCCTGAGACCCTTCCGATAGCAGAGATGTGATATCTCAATGCTTATACCAAACCTGAGTCCCTTCCTATGGCATGAGATGTGATATCCAACTCCTTGCCATTCAAATCCTGAGACCCTTCCTATAGCATGAGAAGGGATATCCAACTCCTTCCCAATCCAATCCTGAGACCCTTCCGATAGCAGCGACGTGATATCTCAATGCTTCTACCAAACCTGAGACCCTTCCTTTAGCATGAGATGTGATATCCAAATCCTTCACATTCCAATCCTGAGACCCTTCCTATAGCATGAGATGTGATATCTCAATGCTTCTAATACCAAACCTGAGATCCTTCCTATAACATGAGATGTGATATCCAATTCCTTCCCATTCCAAACCTGAGACCCTTCCTATTGGATGAGATGTGATATTCAACTCCTTCCCATTCCAACCTTGAGACCCTTCCTATAGCATGAGATGTGATGTCTCAATGCTTCTAATACCAAACCTGAGATCCTCCTATAACATGAGATGTGATATCCAACTCCTTCCATTCCAATCCTGAGACCCGTCCTATAGCATGAGATGTGATATCTCAAGGCTTATACCAAACCTGAGACCCTTCCTATAGCATGAGATGTGATATCTAACTGCTTCCCATTCCAATCCTGAAACCCTTCCTATAGCATGAGATGTGATATCTCAATGCTTCTAATACCAAACCTGAGATCCTTCCTCTAACATGAAATGTGATATCCAACTCCTTCCCTTTCCAAACCTAAGAGCCTATCTATAGCATGAGATGTGATATCCAAGTCCTTCACATTCCAACCCTTAGACCCTTCCTACAGCATGCAATATGATATCTCAATGATTCTAATAACAAACCTGAGACCCGTCCTATAACATGAGATGGGATTTCCAACTCCTTCCCATTCCAATCCTGAGACACTTCCGATAGCAGAGATGTGATATCTCAATGCTTATACCAAACCTGAGACCCTTCCTATAACATGAGATGTGATATCCAAATCCTTCCCGTTCCAAACCTGAGACCCTTCCTTTAGCATGAGATGTGATATCCAGCTCCTTCCCATTCCAATCCTGAGACACTTCCGATAGCATGAGATGTGATATCTCAATGCTTCTAATATCAAAACTGAGACCCTCCCTATAGCATGATATGTGATATCTAAGTCCTTCCCATTCCAATCCTGAGACCCTCCCTATAGCATGAGATGTGATATCCAACTCCTTCCCATTCCAATCCTGAGACCCTTCCTATAGCATGAGATATGATATCTCAATACTTCTAATACCAAACGTGAGATCCTTCCGATAACATGAGATGTGATATCCAAATCCTTCCCCTTCCAAACCTGAGACCCTCCCTTTAGCATGAAATGTGATATCCAACTCCTTCCTATTCCAATCCTGAGACTCTTCTGATAGCATGAGATGTGATATCTCAATGCTTCTAATACCAAACCTGAGATCCTTCCGATAGCATGAGATGTGATATCTCAATGCTTCTAATACCAAACCTGAGATCCTTCCTATAACATGAGATGTGATATCCAAATCCTTCCCCTTCCAAACCTGAGACCCTCCCTTTAGCATGAGATGTGATATCTAACTCCTTCCCATTCCATTCCTGAGACCCTTCTGATAGCATGAGATGTGATATCTCAATGCCTCTAATACCAAACCGGAGATCCTACCTCTAACATGAAATGAGATATCCAACTCTTTCCCCTTCCAAACCTGAGAGCCTTCCTATAGCATGAGATGTGATATCCAAGTCCTTCCCATTCCAATACTGAGACCCTTCCTATAGCTTGAGATGTGATATCCAACTCCTTCCCATTCCAATTCTGAGACCCTTCCTATAGCATGAGATGTGATATCTCAATGCTTATACCAAACCTGAGAGCCTACCTATAACATGAGATGTGATATCCAAGTCCATCCCATTCCAATCCTTAGACCCTTCCTATTGGATGAGATGTGATATCCAACTCCTTCCCATTCCAACCTTGAGACCCTTCCTATAGCATGAGATGTGATGTCTCAATGCTTCTAATACCAAACCTGAGATCCTTCCTATAACATGAGATGTGATATCCAACTCCTTCCATTCCAATCCTGAGACCCGTCCTATAGCATGAGATGTGATATCTCAAGGCTTATACCAAACCTGAGACCCTTCCTATAGCATGAGATGTGATATCCAACTGCTTCCCATTCCAATCCTGAGACCCTTCCTATAGCATGAGATGTGATATCTCAATGCTTCTAATACCAAACCTGAGATCCTTCCTCTAACATGAAATGTGATATCCAACTCCTTCCCTTTCCAAACCTAAGAGCCTATCTATAGCATGAGATGTGATATACAAGTCCTTCACATTCCAACCCTTAGACCCTTCCTACAGCATGCAATATGATATCTCAATGATTCTAATAACAAACCTGAGACCCGTCCTATAACATGAGATGGGATATCCAACTCCTTCCCATTCCAATCCTGAGACACTTCCGATAGCAGAGATGTGATATCTCAATGCTTATACCAAACCTGAGACCCTTCCTATAACATGAGATGTGATATCCAAATCCTTCCCGTTCCAAACCTGAGACCCTTCCTTTAGCATGAGATGTGATATCCAGCTCCTTCCCATTCCAATCCTGAGACACTTCCGATTGCATGAGATGTGATATCTCAATGCTTCTAATATCAAAACTGAGACCCTCCCTATAGCATGATATGTGATATCTAAGTCCTTCCCATTCCAATCCTGAGACCCTCCCTATAGCATGAGATGTGATATCCAACTCCTTCCCATTCCAATCCTGAGACCCTTCCTATAGCATGAGATATGATATCTCAATACTTCTAATACCAAACGTGAGATCCTTCCGATAACATGAGATGTGATATCCAAATCCTTCCCCTTCCAAACCTGAGACCCTCCCTTTAGCATGAAATGTGATATCCAACTCCTTCCTATTCCAATCCTGAGACTCTTCTGATAGCATGAGATGTGATATCTCAATGCTTCTAATACCAAACCTGAGATCCTTCCGATAGCATGAGATGTGATATCTCAATGCTTCTAATACCAAACCTGAGATCCTTCCTATAACATGAGATGTGATATCCAAATCCTTCCCCTTCCAAACCTGAGACCCTCCCTTTAGCATGAGATGTGATATCTAACTCCTTCCCATTCCATTCCTGAGACCCTTCTGATAGCATGAGATGTGATATCTCAATGCCTCTAATACCAAACCTGAGATCCTACCTCTAACATGAAATGAGATATCCAACTCTTTCCCCTTCCAAACCTGAGAGCCTTCCTATAGCATGAGATGTGATATCCAAGTCCTTCCCATTCCAATACTGAGACCCTTCCTATAGCTTGAGATGTGATATCCAACTCCTTCCCATTCCAATTCTGAGACCCTTCCTATAGCATGAGATGTGATATCTCAATGCTTATACCAAACCTGAGAGCCTACCTATAACATGAGATGTGATATCCAAGTCCATCCCATTCCAATCATTAGACCCTTCCTACAGCATGCGATGTGATATCTCAATGATTCTAATACCAAACCAGAGACTCTTCCTATAACATGAGATGGGATATCCAACTCCTTCCCATTCCAATTCTGAGACCCTTCCTATACTATGAGACTTGATATCTCAATGCTTCTAATACCAAACCTGAGACCCGTAATATAACATGAGATGTGATATCCAAATCCTTCCCCTTCCAAACCTTAGACCCTTCCTTTATCATGAGATGTGATATCCAACTCCTTCCCATTCCAATCCTGAGACCCTTCCGATATCATGAGATGTGATATCTCAAAGCTTCTAATATCAAACTTGAGACCCTCCCTATAGCATGAGATGTGCTATCCAAGTCCTTCCCATTCCAATCCTGAGACCCTTCCTATAGCATGAGATGTGATATCTCAATGCTTCTAATACCAAACCTGAGACCCTTCCTATAACATGAGATGGGAATATCCAACTCCTTCCCATTCCAATCTTGAGACCCTTCCGATAGCAGAGATGTGATATCTCAATGCTTATACCAAACCTGAGATCCTTCCTATAACATGAGATGTGATATCCAACTCCTTCCCATTCCAATCCTGAGACACTTCCTATAGCATGAGATGTGATATCTCACTGCTTATACCAAACCTGAGACCCTTCACATAGCAGGAGATGTGATATCCAACTCCTTCCCATTCCAATCCTCAGACCCTTCCTATAGCATGAGATGTGATATCTCAATGCTTCTAATGTCAAACTTGAGACCCTACCTATAGCATGAGATGTGATATCCAAGTCCTTCCCATTCCAATCCTGAGACACTTCCTATAGCATGAGATGTGATATCTCAATGCTTCTAATACCAAACTTGAGACTCTTCCTATAACATGAGATGGGATATCCAACTCCTTCCCATTCCAATCCTGAGACCCTTTTGATAGCAGAGATGTGATATCTCAATGTTTATACCAAACCTGAGACCCTTCCTACGGCATGAGATGTCATATTCAACTCCTTCCCATTCCAATCCTGAGACCCTTCCTATAGCATGAGATTTGATATCCAACTCCTTCCCATTCCAATCCTGAGACCCTTCCTATAGCATGAGATGTGATGTCTCAATGCTTCTAATACCAAACCTGAGATCCTTCCTATAACATGAGATCTGATATCCAACTCCTTCCATTCCAATCCTGAGACCCTTCCTATAGCATGAGATGTGATATCTCAATGCTTATACCAAACCTGAGACCCTTCCTATAGCATGAGATGTGATATCCAACTCCTTCCCATTCCAATCCTGAGACCCTTCCTATAGCATGAGATGTGATATCTCAATGCTTCTAATACCAAACCTGAGATCCTTCCTCTAACATGAAATGTGAGATCCAACTCCTTCCCTTTCCAAACCTAAGAGCCTATCTATAGCATGAGATGTGATATCCAAGTCCTTCACATTCCAACCCTTAGACCCTTCCTACAGCATGCAATATGATATCTCAATGATTCCAATAACAAACCTGAGACCTGTCCTATAACATGAGATGGGATATCCAACTCCTTCCCATTCCAATCCTGAGACACTTCCGATAGCAGAGATGTGATATCTCAATGTTTATACCAAACCTGAGACCCTTCCTATAACATGAGATGTGATATCCAACTCCTTCCCGTTCCAAACCTGAGACCCTTCCTTTAGCATGAGATGTGATATCCAGCTCCTTCCCATTCCAATCCTGAGACACTTCCGATAGCAGAGATGTGATATCTCAATGTTTATACCAAACCTGAGACCCTTCCTACGGCATGAGATGTCATATTCAACTCCTTCCCATTCCAATCCTGAGACCCTTCCTATAGCATGAGATTTGATATCCAACTCCTTCCCATTCCAATCCTGAGACCCTTCCTATAGCATGAGATGTGATGTCTCAATGCTTCTAATACCAAACCTGAGATCCTTCCTATAACATGAGATCTGATATCCAACTCCTTCCATTCCAATCCTGAGACCCTTCCTATAGCATGAGATGTGATATCTCAATGCTTATACCAAACCTGAGACCCTTCCTATAGCATGAGATGTGATATCCAACTCCTTCCCATTCCAATCCTGAGACCCTTCCTATAGCATGAGATGTGATATCTCAATGCTTCTAATACCAAACCTGAGATCCTTCCTCTAACATGAAATGTGAGATCCAACTCCTTCCCTTTCCAAACCTAAGAGCCTATCTATAGCATGAGATGTGATATCCAAGTCCTTCACATTCCAACCCTTAGACCCTTCCTACAGCATGCAATATGATATCTCAATGATTCCAATAACAAACCTGAGACCCGTCCTATAACATGAGATGGGATATCCAACTCCTTCCCATTCCAATCCTGAGACACTTCCGATAGCAGAGATGTGATATCTCAATGTTTATACCAAACCTGAGACCCTTCCTATAACATGAGATGTGATATCCAACTCCTTCCCGTTCCAAACCTGAGACCCTTCCTTTAGCATGAGATGTGATATCCAGCTCCTTCCCATTCCAATCCTGAGACACTTCCGATAGCATGAGATGTGATATCTCAATGCTTCTAATATCAAAACTGAGACCCTCCCTATAGCATGATATGTGATATCTAAGTCCTTCCCATTCCAATCCTGAGACCCTTCCTATAGCATGAGATGTGATATCTCAATGCTTCTACCAAACCTGAGACCCTTCCTTTAGCATGAGATGTGATATCCAACTCCTTCCCATTCCAATCCTGAGACCCTTCCTATAGCATGAGATGTGATATCTCAATACTTCTAATACCAAACCTGAGATCCTTCCGATAACATGAGATGTGATATCTCAATACTTCTAATACCAAACCTGAGATCCATCCTATAACATGAGAAGTGATATCCAACTCCTTCCCTTTCCAAACCTGAGAGCCGTTCTATAGCATGAGATGTGATAACCAGGTCCTTCCCATTCCAATCCTTAGACCCTTCCTACAGCATGCAATATGATATCTCAATGATTCTAATAACAAACCTGAGACCCGTCCTATAGCATGAGATATGATATCCAAGTCCTTCCCATTCCAATCCTGAGACCCTTCCTATAACACGAAATGTGATATCCAACTCCTTCCCATTCCAACCTGAGACCCTTCCTATAGCATGAGATGGGATATCCAACTTCTTCCAAATCCAATACTGATACCCTTCCGATAGCATGAGATGTGATATCCCAATGCTTCTACCAAACCTGAGACCCATACTATGGCATGAGATGTGATATCAAACTCCTTCCCATTCCAATCCTGAGACCCTTCCTATAGCTTGAGGTGTGATATCCAACTCCTTCCCATTTCAATTCTGAGACCCTTCTTATACCATGAGACTTGATATCTCAATGCTTCTAATATTAAACCTGAGACCCGTCCTATAACATGAGATGTGATATCCAAATCCTTCCCCTTCCAAACCTTAGACCCTTCCTTTATCATGAGATGTGATATCCAACTCCTTCCCATTCCAATCCTGAGACCCTTCCGATATCATGAGATTTGTTATCTCAATGCTTCTAATATCAAACTTGAGACCCTACCTATAGCATGAGATGTGACATCCAAGTCCTTCCCATTCCAATCCTGAGACCCTTCCTATAGCATGAGATGTGATATCTCTATGCTTCTAATACCAAACCTGAGACCCTTCCTATAACATGAGATGGGATATCCAACTCCTTCCCATTCCAATCCTGAGACCTTTCCGATAGCAGAGATGTGATATCTCAATGCTTATACCAAACCTGAGAACCTTCCTATGGCCTGAGATGTCATATACAACTCCTTCCCATTCCAATCCTGAGACCCTTCCTTTAGCATGAGATGTGATATCTCAATGCTTATACCAAATCTGAGACCCTTCCTATAGCATGAGATGTGATATCCAATTCCTTCCCATTCCAATCCTGTGACCCTTCCTATAGCATGAGATGTGATATCTCAATGCTTATAGCAAACCTGAGAGCCTACCTATAACATGAGATGTGATATCCAAGTCCATCCCATTCCAATCCTTAGACCCTTCCTACAGCATGCTATGTGATATCTCAATGATTCTAATACCAAACCAGAGACTCTTCCTATAACATGAGATGGGATATCCAACTCCTTCCCATTCCAATCCTGAGCCGCTTCCGATAGCAGAGATGTGATATCTCAATGCTTATACCAAACCTGAGACCCTTCCTATAACATGAGATGTGATATCCAACTCCTTCCCGTTCCAAACCTGAGACACTAACTATAGCATATGTGATATCCAACTCCTTCCCATTCCAAACATGAGACCCTTCCTATAGCAAGAAAGTAATATCCAACTCCTACCCATTCCAATCCTGAGACCCTTCCTATAGCAAGAGATGTGATATCCAAATCCTTTCCATTCCAATCCTGAGACCCTTCCTATAACATGAGATGTGATATCCAACTCCTTCCCATTCCAACCTGAGACACTTCCTATAGCATGAGAAGGGATATCCAACTCCTTCCCAATCCAATCCTGAGACCCTTCCGATAGCAGAGATGTGATATCTCAATGCTTATACCAAACCTGAGACCCTTCCTATGGCATGAGATGTGATATCCAACTCCTTGCCATTCAAATCCTGAGACCCTTCCTATAGCATGAGAAGGGATATCCAACTCCTTCCCAATCCAATCCTGAGACCCTTCCGATAGCAGCGACGTGATATCTCAATGCTTCTACCAAACCTGAGACCCTTCCTTTAGCATGAGATGTGATATCCAAATCCTTCACATTCCAATCCTGAGACCCTTCCTATAGCATGAGATGTGATATCTCAATGCTTCTAATACCAAACCTGAGATCCTTCCTATAACATGAGATGTGATATCCAATTCCTTCCCATTCCAAACCTGAGACCCTTCCTATTGGATGAGATGTGATATCCAACTCCTTCCCATTCCAACCCTGAGACCCTTCCTATAGCATGAGATGTGATGTCTCAATGCTTCTAATACCAAACCTGAGATCCTTCCTATAACATGAGATGTGATATCCAACTCCTTCCATTCCAATCCTGAGACCCGTCCTATAGCATGAGATGTTATATCTCAATGCTTATACCAAACCTGAGACCCTTCCTATAGCATGAGATGTGATATCCAACTGCTTCCCATTCCAATCCTGAGACCCTTCCTATAGCATGAGATGTGATATCTCAATGCTTCTAATACCAAACCTGAGATCCTTCCTCTAACATGAAATGTGATATCCAACTCCTTCCCTTTCCAAACCTAAGAGCCTATCTATAGCATGAGATGTGATATCCAAGTCCTTCACATTCCAACCCTTAGACCCTTCCTACAGCATGCAATATGATATCTCAATGATTCTAATAACAAACCTGAGACCCGTCCTATAACATGAGATGGGATATCCAACTCCTTCCCATTCCAATCCTGAGACACTTCCGATAGCAGAGATGTGATATCTCAATGCTTATACCAAACCTGAGACCCTTCCTATAACATGAGATGTGATATCCAAATCCTTCCCGTTCCAAACCTGAGACCCTTCCTTTAGCATGAGATGTGATATCCAGCTCCTTCCCATTCCAATCCTTAGACACTTCCGATAGCATGAGATGTGATATCTCAATGCTTCTAATATCAAAACTGAGACCCTCCCTATAGCATGATATGTGATATCTAAGTCCTTCCCATTCCAATCCTGAGACCCTCCCTATAGCATGAGATGTGATATCCAACTCCTTCCCATTCCAATCCTGAGACCCTTCCTATAGCATGAGATATGATATCTCAATACTTCTAATACCAAACGTGAGATCCTTCCGATAACATGAGATGTGATATCCGCATCCTTCCCCTTCCAAACCTGAGACCCTCCCTTTAGCATGAAATGTGATATCCAACTCCTTCCTATTCCAATCCTGAGACTCTTCTGATAGCATGAGATGTGATATCTCAATGCTTCTAATACCAAACCTGAGATCCTTCCGATAGCATGAGATGTGATATCTCAATGCTTCTAATACCAAACCTGAGATCCTTCCTATAACATGAGATGTGATATCCAAATCCTTCCCCTTCCAAACCTGAGACCCTCCCTTTAGCATGAGATGTGATATCTAACTCCTTCCCATTCCATTCCTGAGACCCTTCTGATAGCATGAGATGTGATATCTCAATGCCTCTAATACCAAACCTGAGATCCTACCTCTAACATGAAATGAGATATCCAACTCTTTCCCCTTCCAAACCTGAGAGCCTTCCTATAGCATGAGATGTGATATCCAAGTCCTTCCCATTCCAATACTGAGACCCTTCCTATAGCTTGAGATGTGATATCCAACTCCTTCCCATTCCAATTCTGAGACCCTTCCTATAGCATGAGATGTGATATCTCAATGCTTATACCAAACCTTAGAGCCTACCTATAGCATGAGATGTGATATCCAAGTCCATCCCATTCCAATCCTTAGACCCTTCCTACAGCATGCGATGTGATATCTCAATGATTCTAATACCAAACCAGAGACTCTTCCTATAACATGAGATGGGATATCCAACTCCTTCCCATTCCAATTCTGAGACCCTTCCTATACTATGAGACTTGATATCTCAATGCTTCTAATACCAAACCTGAGACCCGTAATATAACATGAGATGTGATATCCAAATCCTTCCCCTTCCAAACCTTAGACCCTTCCTTTATCATGAGATGTGATATCCAACTCCTTCCCATTCCAATCCTGAGACCCTTCCGATATCATGAGTTGTGATATCTCAAAGCTTCTAATATCAAACTTGAGACCCTCCCTATAGCATGAGATGTGATATCCAAGTCCTTCCCATTCCAATCCTGAGACCCTTCCTATAGCATGAGATGTGATATCTCAATGCTTCTAATACCAAACCTGAGACCCTTCCTATAACATGAGATGGGAATATCCAACTCCTTCCCATTCCAATCTTCAGACCCTTCCGATAGCAGAGATGTGATATCTCAATGCTTATACCACACCTGAGATCCTTCCTATAACATGAGATGTGATATCCAACTCCTTCCCATTCCAATCCTGAGACACTTCCTATAGCATGAGATGTGATATCTCACTGCTTATACCAAACCTGAGACCCTTCCCATAGCAGATGTGATATCCAACTCCTTCCCATTCCAATCCTCAGACCCTTCCTATAGCATGAGATGTGATATCTCAATGCTTCTAATGTCAAACTTGAGACCCTACCTATAGCATGAGATGTGATATCCAAGTCCTTCCCATTCCAATCCTGAGACACTTCCTATAGCATGAGATGTGATATCTCAATGCTTCTAATACCAAACCTGAGACTCTTCCTATAACATGAGATGGGATATCCAACTCCTTCCAATTCCAATCCTGAGACCCTTTTGATAGCAGAGATGTGATATCTCAATGTTTATACCAAACCTGAGACCCTTCCTACGGCATGAGATGTCATATTCAACTCCTTCCCATTCCAATCCTGAGACCCTTCCTATAGCATGAGATTTGATATCCAACTCCTTCCCATTCCAATCCTGAGACCCTTCCTATAGCATGAGATGTGATGTCTCAATGCTTCTAATACCAAACCTGAGATCCTTCCTATAACATGAGATGTGATATCCAACTCCTTCCATTCCAATCCTGAGACCCTTCCTATAGCATGAGAAGTGATATATCAATGCTTATACCAAACCTGAGACCCTTCCTATAGCATGAGATGTGATATCCAACTCCTTCCCATTCCAATCCTGAGACCCTTCCTATAGCCTGAGATGTGATATCCAATTCCTTCCCATTCCAATCCTGAGACCCTTCCTATAGCATGAGATGTGATATCTCAATGCTTATACCAAACCTGAGAGCCTACCTATAACATGAGATGTGATATCCAAGTCCATCCCATTCCAATCCTTAGACCCTTCCTACAGCATGCGATGTGATATCTCAATGATTCTAATACCAAACCAGAGACTCTTCCTATAACATGAGATGGGATATCCAACTCCTTCCCATTCCAATCCTGAGCCGCTTCCGATAGCAGAGATGTGATATCTCAATGCTTATACCAAACCTGAGACCCTTCCTATAACATGAGATGTGATATCCAACTCCTTCCCGTTCCAAACCTGAGACACTAACTATAGCATATGTGATATCCAACTCCTTCCCATTCCAAACATGAGACCCTTCCTATAGCAAGAAAGTAATATCCAACTCCTACCCATTCCAATCCTGAGACCCTTCCTATAGCAAGAGATGTGATATCCAAATCCTTCCCATTCCAATCCTGAGACCCTTCCTATAACATGAGATGTGATATCCAACTCCTTCCCATTCCAACCTGAGACACTTCCTATAGCATGAGAAGGGATATCCAACTCCTTCCCAATCCAATCCTGAGACCCTTCCGATAGCAGAGATGTGATATCTCAATGCTTATACCAAACCTGAGACCCTTCCTATGGCATGAGATGTGATATCCAACTCCTTGCCATTCAAATCCTGAGACCCTTCCTATAGCATGAGAAGGGATATCCAACTCCTTCCCAATCCAATCCTGAGACCCTTCCGATAGCAGCGACGTGATATCTCAATGCTTCTACCAAACCTGAGACCCTTCCTTTAGCATGAGATGTGATATCCAACTCCTTCCAATTCCAATCCTGAGACCCTTTTGATAGCAGAGATGTGATATCTCAATGTTTATACCAAACCTGAGACCCTTCCTACGGCATGAGATGTCATATTCAACTCCTTCCCATTCCAATCCTGAGACCCTTCCTATAGCATGAGATTTGATATCCAACTCCTTCCCATTCCAATCCTGAGACCCTTCCTATAGCATGAGATGTGATGTCTCAATGCTTCTAATACCAAACCTGAGATCCTTCCTATAACATGAGATGTGATATCCAACTCCTTCCATTCCAATCCTGAGACCCTTCCTATAGCATGAGATGTGATATATCAATGCTTATACCAAACCTGAGACCCTTCCTATAGCATGAGATGTGATATCCAACTCCTTCCCATTCCAATCCTGAGACCCTTCCTATAGCCTGAGATGTGATATCCAATTCCTTCCCATTCCAATCCTGAGACCCTTCCTATAGCATGAGATGTGATATCTCAATGCTTATACCAAACCTGAGAGCCTACCTATAACATGAGATGTGATATCCAAGTCCATCCCATTCCAATCCTTAGACCCTTCCTACAGCATGCGATGTGATATCTCAATGATTCTAATACCAAACCAGAGACTCTTCCTATAACATGAGATGGGATATCCAACTCCTTCCCATTCCAATCCTGAGCCGCTTCCGATAGCAGAGATGTGATATCTCAATGCTTATACCAAACCTGAGACCCTTCCTATAACATGAGATGTGATATCCAACTCCTTCCCGTTCCAAACCTGAGACACTAACTATAGCATATGTGATATCCAACTCCTTCCCATTCCAAACATGAGACCCTTCCTATAGCAAGAAAGTAATATCCAACTCCTACCCATTCCAATCCTGAGACCCTTCCTATAGCAAGAGATGTGATATCCAAATCCTTCCCATTCCAATCCTGAGACCCTTCCTATAACATGAGATGTGATATCCAACTCCTTCCCATTCCAACCTGAGACACTTCCTATAGCATGAGAAGGGATATCCAACTGCTTCCCATTCCAATCCTGAGACCCTTCCTATAGCATGAGATGTGATATCTCAATGCTTCTAATACCAAACCTGAGATCCTTCCTCTAACATGAAATGTGATATCCAACTCCTTCCCTTTCCAAACCTAAGAGCCTATCTATAGCATGAGATGTGATATCCAAGTCCTTCATATTCCAACCCTTAGACCCTTCCTACAGCATGCAATATGATATCTCAATGATTCTAATAACAAACCTGAGACCCGTCCTATAACATGAGATGGGATATCCAACTCCTTCCCATTCCAATCCTGAGACACTTCCGATAGCAGAGATGTGATATCTCAATGCTTATACCAAACCTGAGACCCTTCCTATAACATGAGATGTGATATCCAAATCCTTCCCGTTCCAAACCTGAGACCCTTCCTTTAGCATGAGATGTGATATCCAGCTCCTTCCCATTCCAATCCTTAGACACTTCCGATAGCATGAGATGTGATATCTCAATGCTTCTAATATCAAAACTGAGACCCTCCCTATAGCATGATATGTGATATCTAAGTCCTTCCCATTCCAATCCTGAGACCCTCCCTATAGCATGAGATGTGATATCCAACTCCTTCCCATTCCAATCCTGAGACCCTTCCTATAGCATGAGATATGATATCTCAATACTTCTAATACCAAACGTGAGATCCTTCCGATAACATGAGATGTGATATCCGCATCCTTCCCCTTCCAAACCTGAGACCCTCCCTTTAGCATGAAATGTGATATCCAACTCCTTCCTATTCCAATCCTGAGACTCTTCTGATAGCATGAGATGTGATATCTCAATGCTTCTAATACCAAACCTGAGATCCTTCCGATAGCATGAGATGTGATATCTCAATGCTTCTAATACCAAACCTGAGATCCTTCCTATAACATGAGATGTGATATCCAAATCCTTCCCCTTCCAAACCTGAGACCCTCCCTTTAGCATGAGATGTGATATCTAACTCCTTCCCATTCCATTCCTGAGACCCTTCTGATAGCATGAGATGTGATATCTCAATGCCTCTAATACCAAACCTGAGATCCTACCTCTAACATGAAATGAGATATCCAACTCTTTCCCCTTCCAAACCTGAGAGCCTTCCTATAGCATGAGATGTGATATCCAAGTCCTTCCCATTCCAATACTGAGACCCTTCCTATAGCTTGAGATGTGATATCCAACTCCTTCCCATTCCAATTCTGAGACCCTTCCTATAGCATGAGATGTGATATCTCAATGCTTATACCAAACCTTAGAGCCTACCTATAGCATGAGATGTGATATCCAAGTCCATCCCATTCCAATCCTTAGACCCTTCCTACAGCATGCGATGTGATATCTCAATGATTCTAATACCAAACCAGAGACTCTTCCTATAACATGAGATGGGATATCCAACTCCTTCCCATTCCAATTCTGAGACCCTTCCTATACTATGAGACTTGATATCTCAATGCTTCTAATACCAAACCTGAGACCCGTAATATAACATGAGATGTGATATCCAAATCCTTCCCCTTCCAAACCTTAGACCCTTCCTTTATCATGAGATGTGATATCCAACTCCTTCCCATTCCAATCCTGAGACCCTTCCGATATCATGAGTTGTGATATCTCAAAGCTTCTAATATCAAACTTGAGACCCTCCCTATAGCATGAGATGTGATATCCAAGTCCTTCCCATTCCAATCCTGAGACCCTTCCTATAGCATGAGATGTGATATCTCAATGCTTCTAATACCAAACCTGAGACCCTTCCTATAACATGAGATGGGAATATCCAACTCCTTCCCATTCCAATCTTCAGACCCTTCCGATAGCAGAGATGTGATATCTCAATGCTTATACCACACCTGAGATCCTTCCTATAACATGAGATGTGATATCCAACTCCTTCCCATTCCAATCCTGAGACACTTCCTATAGCATGAGATGTGATATCTCACTGCTTATACCAAACCTGAGACCCTTCCCATAGCAGATGTGATATCCAACTCCTTCCCATTCCAATCCTCAGACCCTTCCTATAGCATGAGATGTGATATCTCAATGCTTCTAATGTCAAACTTGAGACCCTACCTATAGCATGAGATGTGATATCCAAGACCTTCCCATTCCAATCCTGAGACACTTCCTATAGCATGAGATGTGATATCTCAATGCTTCTAATACCAAACCTGAGACTCTTCCTATAACATGAGATGGGATATCCAACTCCTTCCAATTCCAATCCTGAGACCCTTTTGATAGCAGAGATGTGATATCTCAATGTTTATACCAAACCTGAGACCCTTCCTACGGCATGAGATGTCATATTCAACTCCTTCCCATTCCAATCCTGAGACCCTTCCTATAGCATGAGATTTGATATCCAACTCCTTCCCATTCCAATCCTGAGACCCTTCCTATAGCATGAGATGTGATGTCTCAATGCTTCTAATACCAAACCTGAGATCCTTCCTATAACATGAGATGTGATATCCAACTCCTTCCATTCCAATCCTGAGACCCTTCCTATAGCATGAGAAGTGATATATCAATGCTTATACCAAACCTGAGACCCTTCCTATAGCATGAGATGTGATATCCAACTCCTTCCCATTCCAATCCTGAGACCCTTCCTATAGCCTGAGATGTGATATCCAATTCCTTCCCATTCCAATCCTGAGACCCTTCCTATAGCATGAGATGTGATATCTCAATGCTTATACCAAACCTGAGAGCCTACCTATAACATGAGATGTGATATCCAAGTCCATCCCATTCCAATCCTTAGACCCTTCCTACAGCATGCGATGTGATATCTCAATGATTCTAATACCAAACCAGAGACTCTTCCTATAACATGAGATGGGATATCCAACTCCTTCCCATTCCAATCCTGAGCCGCTTCCGATAGCAGAGATGTGATATCTCAATGCTTATACCAAACCTGAGACCCTTCCTATAACATGAGATGTGATATCCAACTCCTTCCCGTTCCAAACCTGAGACACTAACTATAGCATATGTGATATCCAACTCCTTCCCATTCCAAACATGAGACCCTTCCTATAGCAAGAAAGTAATATCCAACTCCTACCCATTCCAATCCTGAGACCCTTCCTATAGCAAGAGATGTGATATCCAAATCCTTCCCATTCCAATCCTGAGACCCTTCCTATAACATGAGATGTGATATCCAACTCCTTCCCATTCCAACCTGAGACACTTCCTATAGCATGAGAAGGGATATCCAACTCCTTCCCAATCCAATCCTGAGACCCTTCCGATAGCAGAGATGTGATATCTCAATGCTTATACCAAACCTGAGACCCTTCCTATGGCATGAGATGTGATATCCAACTCCTTGCCATTCAAATCCTGAGACCCTTCCTATAGCATGAGAAGGGATATCCAACTCCTTCCCAATCCAATCCTGAGACCCTTCCGATAGCAGCGACGTGATATCTCAATGCTTCTACCAAACCTGAGACCCTTCCTTTAGCATGAGATGTGATATCCAACTCCTTCCAATTCCAATCCTGAGACCCTTTTGATAGCAGAGATGTGATATCTCAATGTTTATACCAAACCTGAGACCCTTCCTACGGCATGAGATGTCATATTCAACTCCTTCCCATTCCAATCCTGAGACCCTTCCTATAGCATGAGATTTGATATCCAACTCCTTCCCATTCCAATCCTGAGACCCTTCCTATAGCATGAGATGTGATGTCTCAATGCTTCTAATACCAAACCTGAGATCCTTCCTATAACATGAGATGTGATATCCAACTCCTTCCATTCCAATCCTGAGACCCTTCCTATAGCATGAGATGTGATATATCAATGCTTATACCAAACCTGAGACCCTTCCTATAGCATGAGATGTGATATCCAACTCCTTCCCATTCCAATCCTGAGACCCTTCCTATAGCCTGAGATGTGATATCCAATTCCTTCCCATTCCAATCCTGAGACCCTTCCTATAGCATGAGATGTGATATCTCAATGCTTATACCAAACCTGAGAGCCTACCTATAACATGAGATGTGATATCCAAGTC
Organism: Ambystoma mexicanum; assembly: GCF_040938575.1. Classification (NCBI taxonomy): domain Eukaryota; kingdom Metazoa; phylum Chordata; class Amphibia; order Caudata; family Ambystomatidae; genus Ambystoma; species Ambystoma mexicanum. The sequence goes on from NW_027182444.1 coordinate 16,178,083, forward strand.
CATCCCATTCCAATCCTTAGACCCTTCCTACAGCATGCGATGTGATATCTCAATGATTCTAATACCAAACCAGAGACTCTTCCTATAACATGAGATGGGATATCCAACTCCTTCCCATTCCAATCCTGAGCCGCTTCCGATAGCAGAGATGTGATATCTCAATGCTTATACCAAACCTGAGACCCTTCCTATAACATGAGATGTGATATCCAACTCCTTCCCGTTCCAAACCTGAGACACTAACTATAGCATATGTGATATCCAACTCCTTCCCATTCCAAACATGAGACCCTTCCTATAGCAAGAAAGTAATATCCAACTCCTACCCATTCCAATCCTGAGACCCTTCCTATAGCAAGAGATGTGATATCCAAATCCTTCCCATTCCAATCCTGAGACCCTTCCTATAACATGAGATGTGATATCCAACTCCTTCCCATTCCAACCTGAGACACTTCCTATAGCATGAGAAGGGATATCCAACTCCTTCCCAATCCAATCCTGAGACCCTTCCGATAGCAGAGATGTGATATCTCAATGCTTATACCAAACCTGAGACCCTTCCTATGGCATGAGATGTGATATCCAACTCCTTGCCATTCAAATCCTGAGACCCTTCCTATAGCATGAGAAGGGATATCCAACTCCTTCCCAATCCAATCCTGAGACCCTTCCGATAGCAGCGACGTGATATCTCAATGCTTCTACCAAACCTGAGACCCTTCCTTTAGCATGAGATGTGATATCCAAATCCTTCACATTCCAATCCTGAGACCCTTCCTATAGCATGAGATGTGATATCTCAATGCTTCTAATACCAAACCTGAGATCCTTCCTATAACATGAGATGTGATATCCAATTCCTTCCCATTCCAAACCTGAGACCCTTCCTATTGGATGAGATGTGATATCCAACTCCTTCCCATTCCAACCCTGAGACCCTTCCTATAGCATGAGATGTGATGTCTCAATGCTTCTAATACCAAACCTGAGATCCTTCCTATAACATGAGATGTGATATCCAACTCCTTCCATTCGAATCCTGAGACCCATCCTATAGCATGAGATGTGATATCTCAATGCTTATACCAAACCTGAGACCCTTCCTATAGCATGAGATGTGATATCCAACTGCTTCCCATTCCAATCCTGAGACCCTTCCTATAGCATGAGATGTGATATCTCAATGCTTCTAATACCAAACCTGAGATCCTTCCTCTAACATGAAATGTGATATCCAACTCCTTCCCTTTCCAAACCTAAGAGCCTATCTATAGCATGAGATGTGATATCCAAGTCCTTCACATTCCAACCCTTAGACCCTTCCTACAGCATGCAATATGATATCTCAATGATTCTAATAACAAACCTGAGACCCGTCCTATAACATGAGATGGGATATCCAACTCCTTCCCATTCCAATCCTGAGACACTTCCGATAGCAGAGATGTGATATCTCAATGCTTATACCAAACCTGAGACCCTTCCTATAACATGAGATGTGATATCCAAATCCTTCTCGTTCCAAACCTGAGACCCTTCCTTTAGCATGAGATGTGATATCCAGCTCCTTCCCATTCCAATCCTGAGACACTTCCGATAGCATGAGATGTGATATCTCAATGCTTCTAATATCAAAACTGAGACCCTCCCTATAGCATGATATGTGATATCTAAGTCCTTCCCATTCCAATCCTGAGACCCTCCCTATATCATGAGATGTGATATCCAACTCCTTCCCATTCCAATCCTGAGACCCTTCCTATAGCATGAGATATGATATCTCAATACTTCTAATACCAAACGTGAGATCCTTCCGATAACATGAGATGTGATATCCAAATCCTTCCCCTTCCAAACCTGAGACCCTCCCTTTAGCATGAAATGTGATATCCAACTCCTTCCTATTCCAATCCTGAGACTCTTCTGATAGCATGAGATGTGATATCTCAATGCTTCTAATACCAAACCTGAGATCCTTCCGATAGCATGAGATGTGATATCTCAATGCTTCTAATACCAAACCTGAGATCCTTCCTATAACATGAGATATGATATCCAAATCCTTCCCATTCCATTCCTGAGACCCTTCTGATAGCATGAGATTTGATATCTCAATGCCTCTAATACCAAACCTGAGATCCTACCTCTAACATGAAATGAGATATCCAACTCTTTCCCCTTCCAAACCTGAGAGCCTTCCTATAGCATGAGATGTGATATCCAAGTCCTTCCCATTCCAATACTGAGACCCTTCCTATAGCTTGAGATGTGATATCCAACTCCTTCCCATTCCAATTCTGAGACCCTTCCTATAGCATGAGATGTGATATCTCAATGCTTATACCAAACCTGAGAGCCTACCTATAGCATGAGATGTGATATCCAAGTCCATCCCATTCCAATCCTTAGACCCTTCCTACAGCATGCGATGTGAATATCTCAATGATTCTATTACCAAACCAGAGACTCTTCCTATAACATGAGATGGGATATCCAACTCCTTCCCATTCCAATTCTGAGACCCTTCCTATACTATGAGACTTGATATCTCAATGCTTCTAATACCAAACCTGAGACCCGTAATATAACATGAGATGTGATATCCAAATCCTTCCCCTTCCAAACCTTAGACCCGTTCTTTATCATGAGATGTGATATCCAACTCCTTCCCATTCCAATCCTGAGACCCTTCCGATATCATGAGATGTGATATCTCAAAGCTTCTAATATCAAACTTGAGACCCTCCCTATAGCATGAGATGTGATATCCAAGTCCTTCCCATTCCAATCCTGAGACCCTTCCTATAGCATGAGATGTGATATCTCAATGCTTCTAATACCAAACCTGAGACCCTTCCTATAACATGAGATGGGAATATCCAACTCCTTCCCATTCCAATCTTGAGACCCTTCCGATAGCAGAGATGTGATATCTCAATGCTTATACCACACCTGAGATCCTTCCTATAACATGAGATGTGATATCCAACTCCTTCCCATTCCAATCCTGGAACACTTCCTATAGCATGAGATGTGATATCTCACTGCTTATACCAAACCTGAGACCCTTCCCATAGCAGGAGATGTGATATCCAACTCCTTCCCATTCCAATCCTCAGACCCTTCCTATAGCATGAGATGTGATATCTCAATGCTTCTAATGTCAAACTTGAGACCCTACCTATAGCATGAGATGTGATATCCAAGTCCTTCCCATTCCAATCCTGAGACACTTCCTATAGCATGAGATGTGATATCTCAATGCTTCTAATACCAAACCTGAGACTCTTCCTATAACATGAGATGGGATATCCAACTCCTTCCAATTCCAATCCTGAGACCCTTTTGATAGCAGAGATGTGATATCTCAATGTTTATACCAAACCTGAGACCCTTCCTACGGCATGAGATGTCATATTCAACTCCTTCCCATTCCAATCCTGAGACCCTTCCTATAGCATGAGATTTGATATCCAACTCCTTCCCATTCCAATCCTGAGACCCTTCCTATAGCATGAGATGTGATGTCTCAATGCTTCTAATACCAAACCTGAGATCCTTCCTATAACATGAGATGTGATATCCAACTCCTTCCATTCCAATCCTGAGACCCTTCCTATAGCATGAGATGTGATATCTCAATGCTTATACCAAGCCTGAGACCCTTCCTATAGCATGAGATGTGATATCCAACTCCTTCCCATTCCAATCCTGAGACCCTTCCTATAGCCTGAGATGTGATATCCAATTCCTTCCCATTCCAATCCTGAGACCCTTCCTATAGCATGAGATGTGATATCTCAATGCTTATACCAAACCTGAGAGCCTACCTATAACATGAGATGTGATATCCAAGTCCATCCCATTCCAATCCTTAGACCCTTCCTACAGCATGCGATGTGATATCTCAATGATTCTAATACCAAACCAGAGACTCTTCCTATAACATGAGATGGGATATCCAACTCCTTCCCATTCCAATCCTGAGCCGCTTCCGATAGCAGAGATGTGATATCTCAATGCTTATACCAAACCTGAGACCCTTCCTATAACATGAGATGTGATATCCAACTCCTTCCCGTTCCAAACCTGAGACACTAACTATAGCATATGTGATATCCAACTCCTTCCCATTCCAAACATGAGACCCTTCCTATAGCAAGAAAGTAATATCCAACTCCTACCCATTCCAATCCTGAGACCCTTCCTATAGCAAGAGATGTGATATCCAAATCCTTCCCATTCCAATCCTGAGACCCTTCCTATAACATGAGATGTGATATCCAACTCCTTCCCATTCCAACCTGAGACACTTCCTATAGCATGAGAAGGGATATCCAACTCCTTCCCAATCCAATCCTGAGACCCTTCCGATAGCAGAGATGTGATATCTCAATGCTTATACCAAACCTGAGACCCTTCCTATGGCATGAGATGTGATATCCAACTCCTTGCAATTCAAATCCTGAGACCCTTCCTATAGCATGAGAAGGGATATCCAACTCCTTCCCAATCCAATCCTGAGACCCTTCCGATAGCAGCGACGTGATATCTCAATGCTTCTACCAAACCTGAGACCCTTCATTTAGCATGAGATGTGATATCCAAATCCTTCACATTCCAATCCTGAGACCCTTCCTATAGCATGAGATGTGATATCTCAATGCTTCTAATACCAAACCTGAGATCCTTCCTATAACATGAGATGTGATTTCCAATTCCTTCCCATTCCAAACCTGAGACCCTTCCTATTGGATGAGATGTGATAGCCAACTCCTTCCCATTCCAACCCTGAGACCCTTCCTATAGCATGAGATGTGATGTCTCAATGCTTCTAATACCAAACCTGAGATCCTTCCTATAACATGAGATGTGATATCCAACTCCTTCCATTCCAATCCTGAGACCCGTCCTATAGCATGAGATGTGATATCTCAATGCTTATACCAAACCTGAGACCCTTCCTATAGCATGAGATGTCATATCCAACTGCTTCCCATTCCAATCCTGAGACCCTTCCTATAGCATGAGATGTGATATCTCAATACTTCTAATACCAAACCTGAGATCCATCCTCTAACATGAAATGTGATATCCAACTCCTTCCCTTTCCAAACCTAAGAGCCTATCTATAGCATGAGATGTGATATCCAAGTCCTTCACATTACAACCCTTAGACCCTTCCTACAGCATGCAATATGATATCTCAATGATTCTAATAACAAACCTGAGACCCGTCCTATAACATGAGATGGGATATCCAACTCCTTCCCATTCCAATCCTGAGACACTTCCGATAGCAGAGATGTGATATCTCAATGCTTATACCAAACCTGAGACCCTTCCTATAACATGAGATGTGATATCCAAATCCTTCTCGTTCCAAACCTGAGACCCTTCCTTTAGCATGAGATGTGATATCCAGCTCCTTCCCATTCCAATCCTGAGACACTTCCGATAGCATGAGATGTGATATCTCAATGCTTCTAATATCAAAACTGAGACCCTCCCTATAGCATGATATGTGATATCTAAGTCCTTCCCATTCCAATCATGAGACCCTCCCTATAGCATGAGATGTGATATCCAACTCCTTCCCATTCCAATCCTGAGACCCTTCCTATAGCATGAGATATGATATCTCAATACTTCTAATACCAAACCTGAGATCCTTCCGATAACATGAGATGTGATATCCAAATCCTTCCCCTTCCAAACCTGAGACCCTCCCTTTAGCATGAAATGTGATATCCAACTCCTTCCTATTCCAATCCTGAGACTCTTCTGATAGCATGAGATGTGATATCTCAATGCTTCTAATACCAAACCTGAGATCCTTCCGATAGCATGAGATGTGATATCTCAATGCTTCTAATACCAAACCTGAGATCCTTCCTATAACATGAGATGTGATATCCAAATCCTTCCCCTTCCAAACCTGAGACCCTCCCTTTAGCATGAGATGTGATATCTAACTCCTTCCCATTCCATTCCTGAGACCCTTCTGATTGCATGAGATGTGATATCTCACTGCCTCTAATATCAAACCTGAGATCCTACCTCTAACATGAAATGAGATATCCAACTCTTTCCCCTTCCAAACCTGAGAGCCTTCCTATAGCATGAGATGTGATATCCAAGTCCTTCCCATTCCAATACTGAGACCCTTCCTATAGCTTGAGATGTGATATCCAACTCCTTCCCATTCCAATTCTGAGACCCTTCCTATAGCATGAGATGTGATATCTCAATGCTTATACCAAACCTGAGAGCCTACCTATAGCATGAGATGTGATATCCAAGTCCATCCCATTCCAATCCTTAGACCCTTCCTACAGCATGCGATGTGAATATCTCAATGATTCTAATACCAAACCAGAGACTCTTCCTATAACATGAGATGGGATATCCAACTCCTTCCCATTCCAATTCTGAGACCCTTCCTATACTATGAGACTTGATATCTCAATGCTTCTAATACCAAACCTGAGACCCGTAATATAACATGAGATGTGATATCCAAATCCTTCCCCTTCCAAACCTAGACCCTTCCTTTATCATGAGATGTGATATCCAACTCCTTCCCATTCCAATCCTGAGACCCTTCCAAACCTGAGACCCTTCCTATGGCATGAGATGTGATATCCAACTCCTTGCCATTCAAATCCTGAGACCCTTCTGATAGCATGAGATGTGATATCTCAATGCTTCTAATACCAAACCTGAGATCCTTCCGATAGCATGAGATGTGATATCTCAATGGTTCTAATACCAAACCTGAGATCCTTCCTATAACATGAGATGTGATATCCAAATCAATAGTGAAGTCGAAGCCTTGTAGACTTATGGACCACCTAAGCAACTTTGGATTCTCCCCCTTCATGTTTATTAGCCACTTTAAGGGCTTATGGTCAGTTTGCACAGTGAAGTGGGTCCCATAGAGGTAGGGCCTCAGCTTCCTTAGGGTCCACACAACAGAGAAACATTCTTTCTCTACCGTGAACCATCTGAGCTCTCTGTCCTTAAACTGGCGACTAATAAAACCAATAGGGTGTTCCTTACCCTTCTCATCTACTTGCGATAGTACAGCTCCTATCCCAGTGTCAGAGGCGTCCGTCTGCACGATAAAAGGTCTTTGATAATCAGGGGCCCTGAGGACAGGGGCCTGGCACAAGGAGTCTTTTAAGCCATTGAAGGCCTTCTCACACTCGTCGGTCCAAGTTACCTTCTTGGGTTTCTTCAGAGTTGTGAGGGCAGTCAGAGGGGCAGCTATGGTGCCATAGTCTGCCACAAAATTGCGGTAATACCCCGTGAGTCCTAAGAAGGCTCTCACTTGGGTTTGTGTAGTGGGGGTAGGCCAGTCTTGTACTGCTTGTACTTTACTGGGTAGAGGCTGTATCCTCCCTCCACCTACTTCATGTCCAAGGTAAAACACTGAGCCTTGTCCAATCTGGCATTTACTAGCCTTTATGGTCAAGTGTGCTTTCTGAAGAGCCTGGAGCACAATCCCGAGGTGTTTCACATGGTCAGGTGGCACTGAAAACTGCTATATCGTCCAGATATGCAAGACAGAATTCGTCCAACCCATTCAAAACATGATGCACAAGCCTCTGGAAAGTGGCAGGTGCATTCTTCAACCCGAACGGCATTACCCGGAATTGGTAAAGGCCGTCTGGAGTAGAAAACGCTGTCTTCTCCTTGGCATGTTCTGCTAAAGCTATTTGCAAATAGCCAGCAGTGAGGTCAAACGTGCTGAGGTACTTGGAGGCACCCAAAGTATCCACCAGCTCATCTGTTCGAGGCAAGGGGTGTGCATCTGTCTTGGTGACAGCATTCAGAGCCCTGTAATCCACACAGAACCTCAATTCAGAAGTGCCTGCCTTTGGAACGAAAACCACAGGGCTGGACCAAGGACTACTAGAGGGTTCAATCACCCCAAGGTCTAACATCTTGTTGACCTCGGTCTTAATATAAGACCGTACTTTGTCTGACATCCTGTATCCCCTACTTTTGGTAGGTACACTGTCTCCTGTGTCTATGTTATGTTTGCACCAAGGTGTCAAACCAGGCGACTGTGAAAACGGGGGAAAACTGCCTAAGCAAACTTTTCACCTCAGCCTGCTGATCAGAAGTCAGGTGAGGGGCCACTCGGACACCCTCAAAGGAGCTATCTGAAGGACCGCTTTGGAACAGGTCGGGGAGAGGTTCAGACTCCTCTTCCTCAACATCTGAAGCCAGTAACAGTGCTGCGATTTCGACTCTTGGGACGAAAGCCTTCAGCCTATTCACGTGAAACACTTTTGGAGCCTGTCCAGGCCTTCCAAGGTCCACTAAATAGTTAACCTCACCCAGGGGCTCCACCACTGTGTAAGGGCCTGACCATTTGTCCTGTAAAGCTCAAGGCCTTATGGGATTCATGATCAGGACTTGCTGACCAGGTGTAAAGTTGATGAGGGAAGCTTTCTGGTCGTACCAATGTTTCACCAGCGCTTGTACTGCCTTCAATTTATCACTAGCCAAGCCCATCAGAAGTACCATCCGTTTTCTGAGCCCTAGCACATAATCAACTACGTTGGTAGTAACAGGGGGAGTGGGCATCTCCCATCCCTCTTTGACTATGGCTAAGGGTCCCCGTACAGGATGACCAAACAGAAGTTTGAAGGGGCTGAAGCCAACACCCTCCTGTGGTACCTCTCGGTAGGCAAACAGTAAGCATGGTAAAAGAAGATCCCATTGTCTTCTCTGAAGCTTCTCCAGAGCCCCAATCATGCTTTTTAACGTTCTGTTGAAACGTTCCACCAGACCATTGGTCTGGGGGTGGTATGCAGAAGAGAACTTGTAGGTGACCCCACATTCTTTCCACATAGCCTGCATATACTTCGACATAAAGTTGCTGCCACGATCTGACACAACTTCTTTAGGGAAGCCAACCCTAGTAAATATGCCAAGTAAAGCTTTTGCAACTGACTTGGCAGTTACAGTTTTCAATGGGATGGCCTCAGGATATCTGGTTGCATGGTCGACCAGCACCAGGATAAACCTATTGCCCGAGGATGTTTGCGGGTCAAGGGGACCAACGATGTCGATCCCTACCCTTTCAAATGGTACCCCCACAACTGGGAGCGGTACCAACGGAGCTTGGATTGTCGAGCCAACCTTACCAGATAACTGGCAGGAGGCACAACTCCTGCAGTGACTTTCTACTTGCACCCCCATCTTGGGCCAGTAGAAGTGCATGGATAACCTTTGCTTGGTCCTCTTAATACCAAGGTGACCAGCAAGGAGCACTTCATGCGCCAACTGCAGGAGGAAGGGCCTAACAGCAAGGGGAACCACCAACCTCCTATGGTCTCCTTCTGTAGACTCTGTGGGCTCACTATACAGGAGTCCACCTTCCCAATAAATCCTATGCGTCCCAGGAGGTTCACCCTCAAGCTGGGAGCAGGCCTGTCTCCTTAGGCCTTCCAGAGATGGGCACTCACGTTGGCCTTTACTGAATTCGTCCCTATCAGGACCTCCTTCAACTAACAAGTCTTTTAGTTCAGGATGGTCGTTGGGGTCAAATACTTCAGGCATCGCCACCTCCTCCTCAGGCCCGGGCGATTGACCAACTTCCTCCACCGCAGTGGTAGGCGAGCTCGGGGGAATATTCTCTTTCCCTCGTCTTGACTTGTTGACTCCTTTCGCCTTGGGTTTCCCCTTCGGCTGGGGCGGCGTATTGGTCTTGGCCAATGCTGCCCGTGCTTGAGACCGTGTGTAGGGTCTTTCGGCAGTGTCTCCTATGAGCCCTAAAGCTCTGAGATCATTACCTAACAAGACCTTTCCCGGGACGTTTCTCTGAATGCTCACTGGAATCCTGACTGCTGTACCATTTAAAGTAAGATTTACAGGTATTACTGGGAACATACGGAGTGGGCCGTCAGGCAACTTAGTGGGCATCAGAGTAGCTCTGGCAACTTCCTCTGAGTCTACCAAGGTAGAATCCACTACAGTTCGACTGCACCCACTATCCCTAAGAGCTGGAGTATCTACTCCATTGATCAGCACACTGTCTTACAATAAGCCTCCCTATGTAAACAGACCCAATGGATCTTGTTTTGCTTGTGGAGCAACTGACCACGTGAAGGGGGATCCCCGGTGTAAGGTTAGACCTTTGGGGGTCCACTCCGCTAATCTGGCCTTCTCCTCCTACGAGGAAGAAGAGATTACAGGAGCATCCTTCTCCTCAGACTCATTTCCCAGCGGGATAGAGGCTGAGGTAGTTTTAGTTTCCCTGGGAGGAGGGTCTCAGGTTTGGAAGGGGAAGGATTTGGATATCACATCTCATGTTATCGGAAGGATCTCACGTTTGGTATTAGAAGTATTGAGATATCATATCTCATGCTATAGGAAGGGTCTCAGGATTGGAATGGGAAGGAGTTGGATATCACATCTCATGCTATAGGAAGTGTCTCAGGATTGTAATGGGAAGGACTTGGATATCACATCTCATGCTATAGGTAGGGTCTCAAGTTTGATATTAGAAGCATTGAGATATCACATCTCATGCTATAGGAAGGGTCTGAGGATTGGAATGGGAAGGAGTTGGATATCACATATCATGCTATGGGAAGGGTCTCAGGTTTGGTATAAGCAGTGAGATATCACATCTCATGCTATAGGAAGTGTCTCATGATTGGAATGGGAAGGAGTTGGATATCACATCTCATGTTATAGGAAGGATCTCAGGTTTGGTATAAGCATTGAGATATCACATCTCTGCTATCGGAAGGGTCTCAGTATTGGAATGGGAAGGAGTCAGATATTCCCATCTCATGTTATAGGAAGGGTCTCAGGTTTGGTATTAGAAGCATTGAGATATCACATCTCATGCTATAGGAAGGGTCTCAGGATTGGAATGGGAAGGACTTGGATATCACATCTCATGCTATAGGGAGGGTCTCAAGTTTGATATTAGAAGCTTTGAGATATCACATCTCATGATATCGGAAGGGTCTTAGGATTGGAATGGGAAGGAGTTGGATATCACATCTCATGATAAAGGAAGGGTCTAAGGTTTGGAAGGGGAAGGATTTGGATATCACATCTCATGTTATATTACGGGTCTCACCTTTGGTATTAGAAGCATTGAGATATCAAGTCTCATAGTATAGGAAGGGTCTCAGAATTGGAATGGGAAGGAGTTGGATATCACATCTCAAGCTATAGGAAGGGTCTCAGGATTGGAATGGGAAGGACTTGGATATCACATCTCATGCTATAGGAAGGCTCTCAGGTTTGGAAGGGGAAAGAGTTGGATATCACATTTCATGTTAGAGGTAGGATCTCAGGTTTGGTATTAGAGGCATTGAGATATCACATCTCATGCTATCAGAAGGGTCTCAGGAATGGAATGGGAAGGAGTTGGATATCACATCTCATGCTATAGGGAGGGTCTCAGGATTGGAATGGGAAGGACTTAGATATCACATATCATGCTATAGGGAGGGTCTCAGTTTTGATATTAGAAGCATTGAGATATCACATCTCATGCTATCGGAAGTGTCTCAGGATTGGAATGGGAAGGAGCTGGATATCACATCTCATGCTAAAGGAAGGGTCTCAGGTTTGGAACGGGAAGGATTTGGATATCACATCTCATGTTATAGGAAGGGTCTCAGGTTTGGTATAAGCATTGAGATATCACATCTCTGCTATCGGAAGTGTCTCAGGATTGGAATGGGAAGGAGTTGGATATCCCATCTCATGTTATAGGACGGGTCTCAGGTTTGTTATTAGAATCATTGAGATATCATATTGCATGCTGTAGGAAGGGTCTAAGGGTTGGAATGTGAAGGACTTGGATATCACATCTCATGCTATAGATAGGCTCTTAGGTTTGGAAAGGGAAGGAGTTGGATATCACATTTCATGTTAGAGGAAGGATCTCAGGTTTGGTATTAGAAGCATTGAGATATCACATCTCATGCTATAGGAAGGGTCTCAGGATTGGAATGGGAAGCAGTTGGATATCACATCTCATGCTATAGGAAGGGTCTCAGGTTTGGTATAAGCATTGAGATATCACATCTCATGCTATAGGACGGGTCTCAGGATTGGAATGGAAGGAGTTGGATATCACATCTCATGTTATAGGAAGGATCTCAGGTTTGGTATTAGACGCATTGAGACATCACATCTCATGCTATAGGAAGGGTCTCAGGGTTGGAATGGGAAGGAGTTGGATATCACATCTCATCCAATAGAAAGGGTCTCAGGTTTGGAATGGGAAGGAATTGGATATCACATCTCATGTTATAGGAAGGATCTCAGGTTTGGTATTAGAAGCATTGAGATATCACATCTCATGCTATAGGAAGGGTCTCAGGATTGGAATGTGAAGGATTTGGATATCACATCTCATGCTAAAGGAAGGGTCTCAGGTTTGGTAGAAGCATTGAGATATCACGTCGCTGCTATCGGAAGGGTCTCAGGATTGGATTGGGAAGGAGTTGGATATCCCTTCTCATGCTATAGGAAGGGTCTCAGGATTTGAATGGCAAGGAGTTGGATATCACATCTCATGCCATAGGAAGGGTCTCAGGTTTGGAATAAGCATTGAGATATCACATCTCTGCTATCGGAAGGGTCTCAGGATTGGATTGGGAAGGAGTTGGATATCCCTTCTCATGCTTTAGGAAGTGTCTCAGGTTGGAATGGGAAGGAGTTGGATATCACATCTCATGTTATAGGAAGGGTCTCAGGATTGGAATGGGAAGGATTTGGATATTACTTTCTTGCTATAGGAAGGGTCTCATGTTTGGAATGGGAAGGAGTTGGATATCACATATGCTATAGTTAGTGTCTCAGGTTTGGAACGTGAAGGAGTTGGATATCACATCTCATGTTATAGGAAGGGTCTCAGGTTTGGTATAAGCATTGAGATATCACATCTCTGCTATCGGAAGCGGCTCAGGATTGGAATGGGAAGGAGTTGGATATCCCATCTCATGTTATAGGAAGAGTCTCTGGTTTGGTATTAGAATCATTGAGATATCACATCGCATGCTGTAGGAAGGGTCTAAGGATTGGAATGGGATGGACTTGGATATCACATCTCATGTTATAGGTAGGCTCTCAGGTTTGGTATAAGCATTGAGATATCACATCTCATGCTATAGGGAGGGTCTCAGGATTGGAATGGGAAGGAATTGGATATCACATCTCATGCTATAGGAAGGGTCTCAGATTTGGTATAAGCATTGAGATATCACATCTCATGCTAAAGGAAGGGTCTCAGGATTGGAATGGGAAGGAATTGTATATGACATCTCAGGCCATGACATCTCAGGCCATAGGAAGGTTCTCAGGTTTGGTATAAGCATTGAGATATCAAATTGCATGCTGTAGGAAGGGTCTAAGGATTGGAATGGGAAGGACCTGGATATCACATCTCATGCTATAGAACGGCTCTCAGGTTTGGAAAGGGAAGGAGTTGGATATCACATCTCATGTTATAGGATGGATCTCAGGTTTGGTATTAGAAGTATTGAGATATCACATCTCATGTTATCGGAAGGATCTCAGGTTTGGTATTAGAAGTATTGAGATATCACATCTCATGCTATAGGAAGGGTCTCAGGATTGGAATGGGAAGGAGTTGGATATCACATCTCATGCTAAAGGAAGGGTCTCAGGTTTGGTAGAAGCATTGAGATATCACATCTCATGCTATAGGAAGGGTCTCAGGATTGGAATGGGAAGGACTTAGATATCACATATCATGCTATAGGGAGGGTCTCAGTTTTGATATTAGAAGCATTGAGATATCACATCTCATGCTATCGGAAGTGTCTCAGGATTGGAATGGGAAGGAGCTGGATATCACATCTCATGCTAAAGGAAGGGTCTCAGGATTGGAATGGGAAGGAGTTGAATATGACATCTCATGCCGTAGGAAGGGTCTCAGGTTTGGTATAAACATTGAGATATCACATCTCTGCTATCAAAAGGGTCTCAGGATTGGAATGGGAAGGAGTTGGATATCCCATCTCATGTTATAGGAAGAGTCTCAGGTTTGGTATAAACATTGAGATATCACATCTCTGCTATCGGAAGTGTCTCAGGATTGGAATGGGAAGGAGTTGGATATCCCATCTCATGTTATAGGACGGGTCTCAGGTTTGTTATTGGAATCATTGAGATATCATATTGCATGCTGTAGGAAGGGTCTAAGGGTTGGAATGTGAAGGACTTGGATATCACATCTCATGCTATAGATAGGCTCTTAGGTTTGGAAAGGGAAGGAGTTGGATCTCACATTTCATGTTAGAGGAAGGATCTCAGGTTTGGTATTAGAAGCATTGAGATATCACATCTCATGCTATAGGAAGGGTCTCAGGATTGGAATGGAAGGAGTTGGATATCACATCTCATGTTATAGGAAGGATCTCAGGTTTGGTATTAGAAGCATTGAGACATCACATCTCATGCTATAGGAAGGGTCTCAGGATTGGAATGGGAAGGAGTTGGATATCAAATCTCATGCTATAGGAAGGGTCTCAGGATTGGAATTGGAAGGAGTTGAATATGACATCTCATGCCGTAGGAAGGGTCTCAGGTTTGTTATAAACATTGAGATATCACATCTCTGCTATCAAAAGGGTCTCAGGATTGGAATGGGAAGGAGTTGGATATCCCATCTCATGTTATAGGAAGAGTCTCAAGTTTGGTATTAGAAGCATTGAGATATCAAATCTCATGCTATAGGAAGTGTCTTAGGATTGGAATGGGAAGGACTTGGATATCACATCTCATGCTATAGGTAGGGTCTCAAGTTTGACATTAGAAGCATTGAGATATCACATCTCATGCTATAGGAAGGGTCTGAGGATTGGAATGGGAAGGAGTTGGATATCACATCTCCTGCTATGGGAAGGGTCTCAGGTTTGGTATAAGCAGTGAGATATCACATCTCATGCTATAAGAAGTGTCTCAGGATTGGAATGGGAAGGAGTTGGATATCACATCTCATGTTATAGGAAGGAGCTCAGGTTTGGTATAAGCATTGAGATATCACATCTCTGCTATCGGAAGGGTCTCACGATTGGAATGGGAAGGAGTTGGATATTCCCATCTCATGTTATAGGAAGGGTCTCAGGTTTGGTATTAGAAGCATTGAGATATCACATCTCATGCTATAGGAAGGGTCTCAGGATTGGAATGGGAAGGACTTGGATATCACATCTCATGCTATAGGGAGGGTCTCAAGTTTGATATTAGAAGCTTTGAGATATCACATCTCATGATATCGGAAGGGTCTCAGGATTGGAATGGGAAGGAGTTGGATATCACATCTCATGATAAAGGAAGGGTCTAAGGTTTGGAAGGGGAAGGATTTGGATATCACATCTCATGTTATATTACGGGTCTCAGGTTTGGTATTAGAAGCATTGAGATATCAAGTCTCATAGTATAGGAAGGGTCTCAGAATTGGAATGGGAAGGAGTTGGATATCCCATCTCATGTTATAGGAAGAGTCTCTGGTTTGGTATTAGAATCATTGAGATATCACATCGCATGCTGTAGGAAGGGTCTAAGGATTGGAATGGGATGGACTTGGATATCACATCTCATGCTATAGGTAGGCTCTCAGGTTTGGTATAAGCATTGAGATATCACATCTCATGCTATAGGAAGGGTCTCAGAATTGGAATGGGAAGGAGTTGGATATCACATCTCAAGCTATAGGAAGGGTCTCAGTATTGGAATGGGAAGGACTTGGATATCACATCTCATGCTATAGGAAGGCTCTCAGGTTTGGAAGGGGAAAGAGTTGGATATCTCATTTCATGTTAGAGGTAGGATCTCAGGTTTGGTATTATCTTCTTTTACCATGCTTACTGTTTGCCTACCGAGAGGTACCACAGGAGGGTGTTGGCTTCAGCCCCTTCAAACTTCTGTTTGGTCATCCTGTACGGGGACCCTTAGCCATAGTCAAAGAGGGATGGGAGATGCCCACTCCCCCTGTTACTACCAACGTAGTTGATTATGTGCTAGGGCTCAGAAAACGGATGGTACTTCTGATGGGCTTGGCTAGTGATAAATTGAAGGCAGTACAAGCGCTGGTGAAACATTGGTACGACCAGAAAGCTTCCCTCATCAACTTTACACCTGGTCAGCAAGTCCTGATCATGAATCCCATAAGGCCTTGAGCTTTACAGGACAAATGGTCAGGCCCTTACACAGTGGTGGAGCCCCTGGGTGAGGTTAACTATTTAGTGGACCTTGGAAGGCCTGGACAGGCTCCAAAAGTGTTTTACGTGAATAGGCTGAAGGCTTTCGTCCCAAGAGTCAAAATCGCAGCACTGTTACTGGCTTCAGATGTTGAGGAAGAGGAGTCTGAACCTCTCCCCGACCTGTTCCAAAGTGGTCCTTCAGATAGCTCCTTTGAGGGTGTCCGAGTGGCCCCTCACCTGACTTCTGATCAGCAGGCTGAGGTGAAAAGTTTGCTTAGGCAGTTTTCCCCCCTGTTTTCACAGTCGCCTGGTTTGACACCTTGGTGCAAACATAACATAGACACAGGAGACAGTGTACCTACCAAAAGTAGGGGATACAGGATGTCAGACAAAGTACGGTCTTATATTAAGACCGAGGTCAACAAGATGTTAGACCTTGGGGTGATTGAACCCTCTAGTAGTCCTTGGTCCAGCCCTGTGGTTTTCGTTCCAAAGGCAGGCACTTCTGAATTGAGGTTCTGTGTGGATTACAGGGCTCTGAATGCTGTCACCAAGACAGATGCACACCCCTTGCCTCAAACAGATGAGCTGGTGGATACTTTGGGTGCCTCCAAGTACCTCAGCACGTTTGACCTCACTGCTGGCTATTGGCAAATAGCTTTAGCAGAACATGCCAAGGAGAAGACAGCGTTTTCTACTCCAGACGGCCTTTACCAATTCCGGGTAATGCCGTTCGGGTTGAAGAATGCACCTGCCACTTTCCAGAGGCTTGTGCATCATGTTTTGAATGGGTTGGACGAATTCTGTCTTGCATATCTGGACGATATAGCAGTTTTCAGTGCCACCTGACCATGTGAAACACCTCGGGATTGTGCTCCAGGCTCTTCGGAAAGCACACTTGACCATAAAGGCTAGTAAACGCCAGATTGGACAAGGCTCAGTGTTTTACCTTGGACATGAAGTAGGTGGAGGGAGGATACAGCCTCTACCCAGTAAAGTACAAGCAGTACAAGACTGGCCTACCCCCACTACACAAACCCAAGTGAGAGCCTTCTTAGGACTCACGGGGTATTACCGCAATTTTGTGGCAGACTATGGCACCATAGCTGCCCCTCTGACTGCCCTCACAACTCTGAAGAAACCCAAGAAGGTAACTTGGACCGACGAGTGTGAGAAGGCCTTCAATGGCTTAAAAGACTCCTTGTGCCAGGCCCCTGTCCTCAGGGCCCCTGATTATCAAAGACCTTTTATCGTGCAGACGGACGCCTCTGAATCTGGGATAGGAGCTGTACTATCGCAAGTAGATGAGAAGGGTAAGGAACACCCTATTGGTTTTATTAGTCGCCAGTTTAAGGACAGAGAGCTCAGATGGTCCACGGTAGAGAAAGAATGTTTCTCTGTTGTGTGAGCCCTAAGGAAGCTGAGGCCCTACCTCTATGGGACCCACTTCACTGTGCAAACTGACCATAAGCCCTTAAAGTGGCTAATAAACATGAAGGGGGAGAATCCAAAGTTGCTTAGGTGGTCCATAAGTCTACAAGGCTTCGACTTCACTATTGAGCATAGGCCAGGTGTCCAACATAGCAATGCTGATGGGTTGTGGAGAATGTTTAACCGACCTGAACAAGAGACTCATCCAGGGGTGGATTAGTTCCCCCTGTCCATAGTCTGGGAGGGGCGAGTGTTAGGAAAGATTTCGTAATTGTAGGTAATTTTCCTTCCATGTGGCAACCCCTAAACTTTTTGCTGTTGTTTTTCACCTTGTTCTCGACTTTGCCCGAGAAGTGCAGCCTTCTGCCGCACTCCTCTGGGCTTTCGCTCCTTTCTTACGGGGAAACTGTCATGCCCTTAAGACAGTCAGTACCAGGAAACGCTGGTTTCCGTAGTTTCTTGTATCATGTTGCAGCTTTCGTGCAACATGACACAAGAGGGCACTGTAAGCTAAGTTACTGCTCTCTTGGGTCTCTAGCCTTCTACAGGCCCTAGATACTCTTTCAGGATTGTAACTGATCGGTGCAAGTGATTCACGGACGGGAATGGTGGCAGCGATCGTTTCTTGTGTTTTGAGATCCTTTTGGCGTGCTAAGCGCGTTTCTCGCGCTTAACCCAAAATGGTGGCCTAGATCCCAAAATGGCCAGACCACGAGGCTCCTTTGTCCTGTCCGCTGACCGTCTTGCTCCCTTCACCTTCCCCAGGTCGAGCCGACCTGGGGCCTTCCTTATTTGGGCATGTGCTTTCCCGCGAAACACAGATGCTTTCGCAGGCTTCTACATGTCTTGTGTGTGCCTCCAGGATGTGGGCTGGGATGTCTGGTCCCAATACACATCCTGGGTGCCAGAGAGTCTAGGGTGGTGTGAATGCCTGGGACCACCGTGGTCCGTGATAGGTCCACGAATGGTGTGAGTGTTGATGAGCGGATCTCCCATTGGGTCTCCTCCGTTTTGGCGCGAAGGGAACCGTGGATAAGAGGGGGCTGGAAACACCACTACCATGTCGATCTCCTGAGTTCTCACGAACGAAGGAATACAGGAGCCAAGTATCCTGCAACCAAGAGGCTGAACCGAGGAATCGCTGGTGACCCGCTGAAGGACTGCTCCTCTGCACTGCTGTCGCCTTGTGAAACCCTTTTCACCTTTGATCGAACCAGAAGGCCTGTACTGGTACTTCGACCCTTGGAATAGCGGGGACAGCTATTCTCGGCATTTTCACCATCTCCTGCTAGTAAGCCTTCGGAAGCGTCTCTGGGCCATCCAGCAGACTGACCAGCCTACACAGGAGTCTTGCTCTGTAACCGCCGCCAGGTTGTGTAGTATATCGAGTCCTTGTCACTCTCACATGATTCGTACACTTGGGGTTCCCAGGTCTGAAGTGAGTAGTGTTATTGCATGCTGTAGGAAGGGTCTAAGGATTGGAATGGGAAGGACTTGGATATCACATCTCATGCTATGGATAGGCTCTCAGGTTTGGAAAGGGAAGGAGTTGGATATCACATTTCATGTTAGAGGAAGGATCTCAGGTTTGGTATTAGAGGCATTGAGATATCACATCTCATGCTATAGGAAGGGTCTCAGGATTGGAATGGGAAGGAGTTGGATATCACATCTCATGCTAAAGGAAGGGTCTCAGGTTTAGTATAAGCATTGAGATATCACATCTC